>NC_084738.1:1859803-1862303 GCF_033978785.1 Entelurus aequoreus
TTCAAATATTAGTCAGTAATTTACTATGAATTTATAACGAACATTTTCACAGTTATAGGCTGGGAAATATAAACTTAGCGTCGTTTGCTGTAGTGTTGCAGCACATTTTGATTACAGTATTTTACTGTGGAAAAATGCTGTGAAATCCTGGTACATTTTTACAATGCAACATTTTTTTTTTACCTTATAGGCCTCCATATATAATTCTTAATTTGCAGTTTTGTGGTGGGAAAAAACTTTTTTGGTGCATTATTATCAATTATACTCAGGAACTTTGAATACTTGAGCTATACTTTTGTGACAAGTTCAGTTCCCAGACTTGATGAAATATAGAAATATAGAAAAAAATAATGTATTTGAAAGACTAAAATAGAAGTTTTGCATGCATTTATATATATATATATATATATATATATATATATAAAGAGTTCCATGATGGTGTATTTACCTCTAGCAGTGCTAGTGGACATGTCCCTGAGATGTTGCTCCCTGCAGGTCCACCAGCTAAACGTGACCACGCTCTCCTCCTCCACAATGTCCCCACTTTTAAAGGCTTCTCCCTCCCCGTCCTGCCTCGACGGGCATGAGTGTGGCCCGTCTGGTGGCACGCTGCATGGAGCACAAAGGTGTGTGTATTATTTCTTACATGTGTTGTTGGTTGTTGATCATCATGCAGACAGGCCTTACATTGCAGTGGTCTTTTTGTTTCATGTGTCGGGTATTTCAGGTCTTTTTGGGACAACTATGTATATAATATATATTATTGCCATATATTCTATATATGGCAATAATTAAAGAGGCTTTAAATTCAGGAACGGCTGTTATGTTGGGAATGGGCTCATTTTAATAGGATGCTGAATTATTTTGAGTGAAATGACAGTTGGGTGGACAACCTTGTTCTGGGAAAAGGCAATTAATAATAAAAAAAACCATGAATTCCATACTTACTTGAAATGCCCATATTCTATAAAAGGATCAGAACTATTTAAATTATTGTATCAATGTCAAAATGTTATCCCTTAACTTAGTTTATTCTAAAAATCCATCATTCATGCTTTTTTTTTGACAAAAAAATTAGTTTTTTTTCAAACATATAAAACATGAATAATGACAGTTGGGTGGACAATCTTGTACTGGGAAAAGTCATATAATAATAAAATAAACCTAAAAAAAAACATGAATTCCATACTTACTTGAAATGCACATATTCTATAAAAGGATCAGAACTATTTAAATTATTGTATCAATGTCAAAATGTTATCCCTTAACTTTGTTTATTCTAAAAATCCATCATTCTTGCTTTTTTTTGACAAAAAAAATTAAAGTTTTTTTCAAACAAAGAAAACATGAATAATGACAGTTGGGTGGACAATCTTGTACTGGGAAAAGTCATATAATAATAAAATAAACCTAAAAAAAACATGAATTCCATACTTACTTGAAATGCACATATTCTATAAAAGGATCAGAACTATTTAAATTATTATATAAATGTCAAAATGTTATCCCTTAACTTTGTTTATTCTAAAAATCCATCATTCATACTCTTTTTTTTTTTTTTTTTCAAACATACAAAACATGAATAATGCCAATTTATGTCAAATAATAATAATTGTTTATTTTGGTGACTCCAGTTGATAAATATAAAACCTCATACATCATATTTTAAGTACAATTGTACTGCTATGTGATTGTTTTTACATATTAAAACATTTTATGTGCAATAAAAAAAAAAAAATCACATTTCTTTTTTGTTTATTTAATTGATGTATTTGTAGATATTACTTTGTTTTTTTGCTGTTTCTTTCTTTTTTTGGGGTGGTATGGTTGGGATATAAACAAAAAATATTTTGACATTTAGGGCAGACAACAGATATATGATCTATGTGAATATGATGTAATGGATAGGAATGTCTGATTAAAAATTAAAAAATAAATAAATAAAAATCACCGCATTTTACTTTACTTTTTGACTTAATAATAAATAAATAAAACACTTGTAATTTGTGCTGCAAGAAAAAAACAATCCTGACGTCTTATTATACTTAAATAAAACAAATATTGTCCATGCATGTCCACACTGTTTAATAACCACAATAAATGTAATTCAAAGATCGTAAAACTTCGAGAAGTTGCAATTAAATGAAATTAATAAAATCTGCACCTCCTTTTATATTTAAATGTAACCATTATGTATGTTTTTCATCTGGAAAATATCAAATATGCTCCACATAAAATTTATAAGAAAAAAAGGTGGAATTATTGCGGCAAAAAAAGCACACAAAAACGATAAAAAGCAGGGAAAGAGTCTTACCTGTTGAGGATTTTGAATAAATAATGTTTCCGTGTGTGATAATAATCCACAAAGATGCTGCGGAGCTGCGCGGAGCTTCTGTCGGCGGCGTGCGTGTGTGTGCGCGCCGCCTGCGCGCTGAGCACCTTCTTATACGCGCGGGAGTGCGCCCCGCAGCCATTGGACGAGGGCAGGGAGTGGGCGGGG
>NC_084738.1:1867303-1881098 GCF_033978785.1 Entelurus aequoreus
TTGACTGGAATAACCAAAAATATGAAATAAACTTGTTAAATAAAACATTGGCCTTGTTTTTAATGAATACTTAGGCCTACTAAGTTACTGTATTTTAATGTTGGAGAGCCAAGTGTTTTTTTTTTGTTTATTGGGTTTGACACGCATATACTTGACAGTATTAGCCAAATATATGAAATATACTTGTTAAATAAAACATCTGCCTTGTTTTTAATGAATACGTAGGCCTAATACTCTACTGTATTTTAATGTTGGATAGCCAAGTGTTTTTTGTTTTTGTTTAGGGTTGCAGACACATATAGTTGAAAGGAATAGCCAAAAATATGAAATATACTTGTTAAATAAAACATATACCTTGTTTTTAATGAATACTTAGGCCTACTACGCTACTGTATTTTAATGTTGGAGAGCCAAATGCTTTTTTGTTTTTGTTTATTGGGTTGCAGACACATATAGTTGACAGGAATAGCCAAAAATATGAAATATACTTTTGTTAAATAAAACATCTACCTTGTTTTTAATAAATACTTAGCTTACAACGCTACTGTATTTTAATGTTGGAGAGCCAAGTGTTTTTTTTTGTTTATTGGGTTTCACACCCATGTAGTTGACAGGAATAGCTAAAATATGAAATATACTTGTTAAATAAAACATCTTCCTTGTTTTTAATGAATACTTAGGCCTACTACGCTACTATATTTTAATGTTGAAGAGCCAGTTGTTTTTTGTTTTTGTTTATTGGGTTGCAGACACATATAGTTGACAGGAATAGCCAAAAATATTAAATATACTAAAACATCTGCCTTGTTTTTAATAAATACATAGGCCTACTACGCTACTGTATTTTAATGTTGGAGAGCCAAGTTTTTTTGTTTTGTTTATTAGGCTTCACACGCATATACGTGACAGTATTAGCCCAAAATATGAAATATACTTGTTAAATAAAACATCTGCCTTGTTTTTAATGAATACTGGGGCCTGCTATGCTACTGTATTTTAATGTTAGATAGCCATGTTTTGTTTTTGTTTTTTTGTTTGTTAGGTTTCACACGCATATAGTTGACAGAAATAGATAAAAATACTAAATAAACTTGTTGAATAAAACCTCAACAACACCGGTTGCTAAGTTGCTAAATTAGCCTTAGCGTCGTTAGCAACAGCTCTGTCTATCCTTCCAGTCAGGGGTTTATTTCTTTTGTTTCTATCTTCATTTGAGAACGATGCTATCACGTTAGCTCAGTAGCTAAGTGTGTCACCGATGTATTGTCGTGGAGATAAAAGTCACTTTAAATGTCCATTTCGCGTGCTCAACTCTCATTTTCAAGAGGATATAGTATCCGAGGTGGTTTAAAATACAAATCTGTGATCTACAATAGAAAAAGGAGAGTGTGGAATCCAATGAGCCAGCTTGTACCTAAGTTACGGTCAGAGCGAAAAAAGATACGTCCATCACTGCCTCTCTAGTCCTTCACTGTAACGTTCCTCATCTACGAATCTTTCATCCTCGCTCAAATTAATGGGGTAATCGTCGCTTTCTCGGTCCGAATCTCTCTCGCTCCATTGTAAACAAAGGAAAATTGTGAGGAATACTAGCTCCTGTGACGTCACGCTACTTCCGGTACAGGCAAGGCTTTTTTTTATCAGCGAGCAAAAGTTGCGAACTTTATCGTCGATTTTCTCTACTAAATCCTTTCAGCAAAAATATGGCAATATCGCGAAATGATCAAGTATGACACATAGAATGGATCTGCTATTCCCATTTAAATAAAAAAAATTCATTTTAGTAGGCCTTTAATGTTGGATAGCAAAGTGTTTTTTTTTGTTTATTGGGTTTCACACCCATATAAATGACAGGAATATATAAAAATATTAAATATACTTGTTAAATAAAGCATCTACCTTGTTTTTAATGAATACTTAGGCTTACTACGCTACTGTATTTTAATGTAGGAGAGCCAAGTGTTTTTTGTTTTGTTTATTGGGTTGCAGACACATATAGTTGACAGGAATAGTCAAAAATGCATTAAACGCTGTTCCCTCCCAAACAAGTTAAATAGATAAATCAATAAAAGAGAAACCACAGATATGTATACAAACATTAAACCCCAGACAGTTGCGTTCCTGAATGGCCCTAAAGAAATACAACCACCAACAATCACAGAAAAGGCTCATCAACCACCCACATTTTGATAGTGTTTCAATTGGGGTCACTTTGGAGATGAGTCTCTCCCACACATCTCAGAAAGGCACCCCGCACTTCTTTAATTTAATGTCAGCCTCATCTTTTTTTTTTTTTTTCCAGTTTGAGAGAACAAATAACATCTTTCAGTCCAGGAGAGTCAAGTGTTTTCTGAGGTGCAGTTGGAGAAGCACCGCCATAAAACATTAAAAACCTTAGTCTATTCTCCTGACTCGGTCATCGCAGTGCGAGTCAACAGGAAGTAGGGGCGCAGGTGAGCTAAAAAACACGTTTTAATGCTCTGCTAATATTTACGTATATTATTTGTGCACCCAAGCTGAGGAACCTGAAACGATGTTTTTAGAGAAGCTACTACTTTTTATAACGATGACATCGCCGTACCGTAAAAAAAAAAGAAGCTAACAACAACAATAAAAACAACAAGCGGTGTGTGCTGTAGTTACTATTATTATCATGATGTGCGGGAGTGTGTGACTCTTTTATGACCATATTAGGTATTGTCTTTATTTCTACTGCACTGATGGATGCTACTTAATTGTGTTGTTAACCATGACAATAAAGGGATTGTGTTTTATTCTACTATGAAAACAAAACTTTATCACTATCTGTAAACTAGACGTGCAGCACAGGCGCATACACAATTATCATGAATAATATTACACATACAGTACAGGACAAAAGTTTGGACACACCTTCTCCTCATTCAATGCGCTTTCTTTATTTTCATGACTATTTACATTGTAGATTGTCACTGAAGGCATCAAAACTATGAATGAACACATGTGGAGTTAGGTAGGAAATAACTGAAAACATGTTTTATATTGTAGTTTCTTCAAAATAGCCACCCTTTGCTCTGATTACTGCTTTGGCTCACACGACTTGACACAGACGTCATAACGTCATCAAAGCTCACCTTGAAGCTTCCACACACATTTTGGAACGAGGATGAGGTGATAGAAGAAAGTATACATCTATCTGCGGCAGTTTCACTTTTGCATCTCATGGCACATAACTGTGGTGTGTTCAAGGACCCTCAGTTAAAGTTAGAAACAGAGGCTTAGTTTTTTTATGACAGGGCGAGACTTAACCCCCAGGAGATGCACTAATAATACTCTAATCGCAATAATAATGATGTATTTTTATGCATTGATGACAATCCTATATACAAACATGAAAACTTCACATATTTATAATCATATTTAAGTTCTATCATTATTTAAATTCATATTCTGGCAACTTTATATTGACATTTCTGGCACTTTTTTTTTTCTTTTTTTAAACCCATACTTTTTCTGTTTAAACAAAACCGAGTTAAGGTTTTTTGCAAGTGTTTTAAAAAGCTGGTTTCAGCCAAATTCATGCAATAATTACTTTTTTAGTGCATGTTACCGAGGCCACAATGCTGAGATTAGGATGGGATGGGGGGCCCTTTAGGACTGTTTGGTGTATGGGGGCCCAGAGTTGGGAGCTACGCCCCTGCCCATCCCTAATTGTGTACTATTGTAACTTTTGTGTAGCAGGTGTGGATATATATGACCACAAAATTATTCTAAAAGAGAATGATGGATCATTTTAATGAGCAACATGTAACAACAGTCTTTTTAGAGCATATACATTTAAAGTAAACAAACAAACAAACAAACAAAACCTCACATGTTACTGTACTGTACTTGATGATGTCATCGAGGACCCCTACAGCAGGGATATTTAACTCACTTGTTTTGGGGGCCACTTTTTCCCTTTTACTCTTATTTCGTATATTCCAGGGAACCAGCGTCCTCTACAGTAGACTTTGGATTTTGGTCTATGTATTTTGTCAGAGTTACAGGAGCGATCTGCTCATATTTTGATTTTGTAAAACCGAGGGTTCTTCCTTTATTATGGGCCTGCTGCAATGCAAGCAGCCCATATTATTATTCCTCATACTTCAACTTTTATTATTATAGTTCCGTACGTTTCTCTTACGATTAATACGAGACGAACTACGTCAGTACTTTAATTTGGCAACATTTCGTGTTACCATGGCGACGCTATTCACACATTTTTTAAAATATGGGCCATTTGAATGGGTACATACCCTTTTAATGGACGATTGCTCTGAGACGAACGCCAAAAAGACATGATTACCTCCTCTTGTAGCTCAGCCATACTTTCACGTAGCTCGGTGCTTAACGTCTCATTTTGTTCACAAACTTGTCTACTTTGGACACAAGCTAACTGATAGCTTGCTTGCATGCTAACGAAAACATGATATTTTTTTAGCTAGATTTGCTTCCGTTTACCCCAGAGTCAAATAACTTGGTACGTGACACTCGTTAACTGTTAGCATGCAAACGTTAGCCAGATAGCAAGCTAATAATAGCATGCTAACTTTTCCCCCATGTTTTTTCACTTTTTTTTCTCTACTTTCGCAGCCATACCTTACAGCCGTGTTACTTGATATGTGAGACATGCTAACTGTTAGCATGCCGTCGTTAGCACACATGCTAAGTGTTACATTTAAATGTAAGCATGCTAATGTTTGAATCTAGCTCTATAGCTCATTTTGTACAGTTACACCGAAAACTCACGGATTCGGACACTCGGCACTATCCTCAAAGTACGGCAGCTTACGCCGATCCCCCGGCCAGAGGTCCAGGGCACAGATATCAGGCCCATCAACATTTATTTTTATTCTTGCTTTTATTATTATTTTTTAAAATTGTTTTCACAGTTTTAAGGGATAAGAAGATTCTGGGGAAGTTATGTGATAAACAGGAGGGAAATATTAGAATAATTATGTATATATTATCACACAACTCTTATGCTTAAGGGCCGTTACTATGGTTATTATCAATTGTGCAGAAATCCACGGGAGCCCGCATTCTCATTGTCTCTCCTTCAACTAATGTATGAAGTTTTTCGCTAAGTAGAATCACAACTGACCCGGACATTGAAAAGTTCTCTTGCCGTCTGAGAAGTGTTGTATCCCAAATAGCTGCAATCGCTTTCTCTTAAGGTATTCACGTGTGATTTCCATAAGCGTCTGTACATGTGGAAGAAGGAGAAATACGGGCATGTCTGGATGACTCGTCTTCATATTTCCAGTGTTTACCTCCGAGTGGAAACAGGTTGTTACGACGTCACTTCCTGTGTGGGGCGTGGTCTTTCTGGCGTCACTTCCTCTCCGAACTCAGTTTGTAAATGATCAATGAGTCCATACAAAGATAAGAGCCGGAGATTCAAGAAATACACGGTGCACTTACCCGTGTAAAAAAATTATCCAAGGAGGGTTACCTTAAACCAGAGGTGCCCATTACGTCGATCGCGAGCTACCGGTCGATCGCGAGCTACCGGTCGATCGCGGAGGGTGTGTCAGTCGATCGCCAGCCAGGCATTAAAAAAATAGTCCTAAAAATGAGCGATCATAAATCTTCACTATGACGTCACTTTCGTCACTTGATTGACATTCACGGCACGTGAGACGACGCTGGCTGCTGCCAGCTCATTATTAAGAAAAAATTACAGACAAGAAGGCGAGAAACACTTTTTATTTCAACAGACTCTGGCGCCGTACCTGTCGTCAAAACTCAAAAGACAGACAGTTGCACAATAAAAGCGCTGCTTCATGCTGCCTGCGCTAACAAAATAAGAGTCTCAGAAAGCTGCCGTGCACATGCTAGCAAGCTACGGAGTTTGCCGCCAATGTATTTCTTGTAAAGTGTATACAAAGGAGTACGGAAGCTGGACAAATAAGATGCCAAAAACCAACCACTTTCATGTGGTTTTGGACAGAAAGGAGGACTTTTTTTCTCCTCCATTTGAAAATGCGGATGTTATCAGCACCACTGTCTGATTCCTATCAATGCAAGTCATCAGAATCAGGTAATACACCAACTTATATTCTTGTCTTCATGAAAGAAAGGAATCTATATGTGTTAAACATGCTTGTATTATCATTAAACACCTTTAACTTATTAACAATATTAACTATATGTGTTAAACATGCTTGTATTATCTTTAAACACCTTTAACTTGTTAACAATATTAACTATATGTGTTAAACATGCTTGTATTATCTTTATCAATCAATCAATCAATGTTTATTTATATAGCCCTAAATCACAAGTGTCTCAAAGGGCTGTACAAGCCACAACGACATCCTCGGTACAGAGCCCACATAAACACCTTTAACTTGTTAACAATATTAACTATATGTGTTAAACATGCTTGTATTATCTTTAAACACCTTTAACTTGTTAACAATATTAACTATGTATTAAATATGCTTGCATTATCTTTAAACACCTTTAACTTGTTTACAATATTAACTATATGTGTTAAACATGCTTGCATTATCATTAAACACCTTTAACTTATTAACAATATTAACTATATGTGTTAAACATGCTTGTATTATCTTTAAACACCTTTAACTTGTTAGCAATATTAACTATATGTGTTAAACATGCTTGTACTGTCTTTAAACACCTTTAACTTATTAAAAATATTAACTATATGTGTTAAATATGCGTGTATTATTATTAAACACCTTTAACTTATTAACAATATGTGTTAAACATGCTTGTATTATCTTTAAACACCTTTAACTTATTAACAATATTAACTATATGTGTTAAACATGCTTGTATTATCTTTAAACACCTTTAACTTATTAACAATATTAACTATATGTGTTAAACATGCTTGTATTATCTTTAAACACCTTTAACTTGTTAACAATATTAACTATATGTGTTAAACATGCTTGTATTATCTTTAAACACCTTTAACTTGTTAACAATATTAACTATATGTGTTAAACATGCTTGTATTATCTTTAAACACCTTTAACTTGTTAACGATATTATCTATATGTGTTAAACATGCTTGTATTATCATTAAACACCTTTAACTTGTTAACAATATTAACTATATGTGTTAAACATGCTTGTATTATCTTTAAACACCTTTAACTTGTTAGCAATATTAACTATATGTGTTGAACATGCTTGTACTATCTTTAAACACCTTTAACTTATTAACAATATTAACTATATGTGTTAAATATGCGTGTATTATTATTAAACACCTTTAACTTATTAACAATATGTGTTAAACATGCTTGTATTATCTTTAAACACCTTTAACTTATTAACAATATTAACTATATGTGTTAAACATGCTTGTATTATCTTTAAACACCTTTAACTTATTAACAATATTAACTATATGTGTTAAATATGCTTGTATTATCTTTAAACACCTTTAACTTGTTAACAATATTAACTATATGTGTTAAACATGCGTGTATTATCTTTAAACACCTTTAACTTGTTAACGATATTATCTATATGTGTTAAACATGCTTGTATTATCATTAAACACCTTTAACTTGTTAACAATATTAACTATATGTGTTAAACATGCTTGTATTATCTTTAAACACCTTTAACTTGTTAACGATATTATCTATATGTGTTAAACATGCTTGTATTATCATTAAACACCTTTAACTTGTTAACAATATTAACTATATGTGTTAAACATGCTTGTATTATCTTTAAACACCTTTAACTTGTTAACAATATTATCTATATGTGTTGAACATGCTTGTATTACCTTTAAACACCTTTAACTTGTTAACAATATTAACTATATGTGTTAAACATGCTTGTATTATCTTTAAACACCTTTAACTTGTTGACAAAAACATATCTTTCATAAATAAGTCAATATAAATTATCTATATGAATGAGGTAGAACCCCACGACTTGATCAATTGAAAATTAGCTCACCTGCAGAAAAGGTGTGGGCAACCCTGCCTTAAACGATGATTTCTTGCCCTGATGTGGGATCTGATTGTTGTGCAGCCCTTTGAGACACTCGTGATTTAGGGCTATATAAGTAAACATTGATTGATTGATTAATAGATAGTGTGGCTGACAAGATGCTTAGGCTAAATAATTATCCGGCTTAATGTAAACATGGCCTAACTGCCAAAAAGGAGAGGACTTAGAAGGATCCCCTGAGGAACGCCTCGGTTATGTCACCTCAGTTTGTTCAATCCCCTCGCACAGCAAAACAAAAACATCTCAGTTGTCCGACATTATTTATCCTCCCCTCCCCACCCGCGCTGATATTTCTCTTCCTTTCCTCCCTCCTCTCCTCCTCTCACTCACTCCGAGTGGGCCGTGATCCGAGCCATTCATCACGTCACACGCGCGCACACACGGAATTATTATTTCTCTCAAAACAAATCCATTTCTGCGGCCATCAATTCATCATTCGGAAGGGAGGAGTCACAGTTGAGTTGTAAGGGGCGGCCCCCATGCAGCTTGTCTGTGCATGTACACGCCTGTAGGAGACCTGCACCTACGTGTGTGTGTGTGTGTGTGTGTGTGTGTGTGTGTGTGGGAGATCACACTGCATTTGGGTAGAATTTGAAGGTGTGTGTGTTTGTGTTGCCTTCTTCACCTGACGTCTGTGATAATTTATCACTCCTCCTAGCTTGGCTGACAAACTATTTGCAGGAAAATGAGTTTTTCCGCTACGGATTTGTCCTCTGGGAATAGAAAAGGGGGAGCTAATGTGTGTGTGCGTGTGTGTTTTTATACACATGAATGTTTACACACACACACATAGAGAGGCGTGCACGGGGACTTGAAGTCTCCAGTATTTATTGGGGGGTAAGAAGGAGGAGGAAGATAAATGAGGTAAATTAATAGAGTCACTGAGGGAAAAGATCCGCTTCCGCACCAGCAGATCTGCAAGTGGCACACACACACACACACACACACAGATGCGCACACACACACACACACACATGTGCACACACACGTGCGCGCACACACCTGCCACAACCCCGTTTGGCCTCCTGCAGCATGACAAATGTAACACACACAGCCATCAGAGCATAATGTCAGCTTAGATCAACACTGTGGACAAAAGCAAATATCACAACATCAACACTGCATTACAAGCACTGAGTGTGTGTGTGTGTGTGTGTGTGTGTGTGTGTGTGTGTGTGCCTGTGTGTGTTCTTGTATTTCTACCCTTCCTGAGACACCAACAAGGAAAAGTAGCTTCCATATGAGGAGGTGTGAACATGTTAGGACATAAATCATGGTCCCAATACGGAAAGCCATTGCATCTAATAGAGAATGTCTCATTAGCACCCCTGGTGGTGAAATCTATCAAAATGAGGGCGGTCCTAAAATGGAGGGATTTTTCAAATTGACTGTGTGTCGGTTTTAAAAGTGCTCCCCCCCGCCTGGTTAACATATGTAATAACAAGTGTGTGTAAGAAATTGAAGTACTCCCCCTCTGGCCAACATATGAAATAACAAGTGTGTGTAAGAAATTGAAGTACTCCCCCTCTGGTCAACATATGAAATAACAAGTGTGTGTAAGATATTGAAGTACTCCCCCTCTGGCCAACATATGAAATAACAAGTGTGTGTAAGAAATTTGACGTGCTCCCCCTCTGGCCAACATATGAAATAACAAGTGTGTGTAAGAAATTTGCAGGCTCCCCCTCTGGCCAACATATGAAATAACAAGTGTGAGTCAAAATTTGAAGTGCTTCCCCTCTGGCCAACATATGAAATAACAAGTGTGTGTCAAAATTTGAAGTGCCCCCATCTCTGGTCAACATATGAAATAACAAGTGTGTGTCAAAATTTGAAGTGCTCCCCCTCTGGTCAACATATGAAATAACAAGTGTGTGTGAGAAATTGAAGTGCTCCCTCTCTGGCTAACATGAAATAACAAGTGTGAGTCAAAATTTGAAGTGCTCCCCCTCTGGTCAACATATGAAATAACACGTGTGTGTGAGAAATTGAAGTGCTCCCCCTCTGGCTAACATATGAAATAACAAGTGTGAGTCAAAATTTGAAGTGCTCCCCCTCTGGTCAACATATGAAATAACAAGTGTGAGTCAAAATTTGAAGTGCTCCCCCTCTGGCCACCTTATGAAATAACAAGTGTGAGTCAAAATTTGAAGTGCTCCCCCTCTGGCCAACATATGAAATAACAAGTGTGTGTGAGAAATTGAAGTGCTCCCCCTCTGGCTAACATATGAAATAACAAGTGTGAGTCAAAATTTGAAGTGCTCCCCCTCCGGCCACCTTATGAAATAACAAGTGTGAGTCAAAATTTGAAGTGCTCTCCCTCTGGCCAACATATAAAATAATAAGTGTGTTTCAAAATTTGAAGCGCTCCCCCTCTGGCCAACATATGAAATAACAAGTGTGAGTCAAAAATTGAAGTGCTCCCCCTCTGGCCAACATATGTAGTAACAAGTGTGTGTGAGAAATTGAAATACGCCCCCTTTGGCCAAAATGAATAAAAAGAAAGAAAAAAAAAGTAAATAATGAAGGTTAAAAACCCATCCATTCATCCATTTTCTACCGCTTGTCCCGTTCGGGGTGGCGGGGGGTGCTGGAGCTTATCTCAGCTGCATTGGGGCGGAAGGCAGGATAACCCTGGACAAGTCGCCACCTCATCACAGGGCCAACACAGATACCAATTAGAAAAAAAAAGATAATAATTAAGTAAAAGCAGTCTTTTTCTCACAATGTGTCGGCTTCTTTCTTATAAAATTAGGAACAATTTCTCATATTCTTTCTGTAATATTGCAATATTTTCTCGTAAAATTATTACTTTTTTAATGTAAAATTATTACTTTTTAATGCAAAACGGTGACATTTGTCATATAAAATTCGGACTTTTATCACAATATTGCCATTTTTTTTGATGTTCTTGTAAAATAGTCACATTTTTTCAGTGACTTTTGTCATCATTTTGCCAAGTAAAATTTTGATTATTTTTTATAATATGGCCAAAATTTTAAAGTTTTCTTATAAAATTTAGACTTTTGCCGAGTAAAATTACGACTCTTTTCATAAAATTGCCAAAATTCTAAGCTTTTCTTGTAAAATCGCGACTGTTTTGAGTAAAATTCCAACTTTTCTCATTCAATCGCACAAATGCTCAGTTTTTCTTGTAAAATTTTGACCTGCGTTGAGTAAAATCACGACTTTTATTATAATACTCCCAAAATTCAAAGTTTTTCTTGTGAAATTGTGACCCTTTTCATGTGAAATCCCAACAAATTTTTCACAACAAGCTTTTTTATATTTGCATAATATGTATATATTATTTATGTTGTAAATACAAATCTTTATATATCTAGAAAGGGTAGTCCTAAAGAGGTAGGCATTTTTCTCAGGTCTCAAGAAGGTAACAAATACAAGAATGTGTGTGTGTGTGTGGGGGTGGGGGGGTCCGCCATTACTGCAACAGCTGACCCGGGGTCAGCAAAATTCTATTCTGGCTTTCAAGCTCATCAAGCAGGATATTGACAATGTGCTTGGCGGAGAATTACACGACAGTAAAGGCCTAATTAGGTGGCCGTTACCCAGGGCCATCCATAATCGGCCCAACACGACTCGGCGCCGGCGGGACATCCGCCCCGCCAAAATAAATGTCCTTTTCCGCGCCCGTTAGCACTACGGCGTTAGCATTTCTCTCCACTTTTATCGTGTGCTGACGACAGCGGTGTGGGCGCTCGTTAGGAGGATGAATACGACGGTCAATTTGGCGGAGTGCTCTCAGGCGGTGAAAAGAAAAGTGAGTATTTTCAGATAATTAGTGCACTTTTTTTATTGTCGGCTTTTTGCGTGGATGTGCTGAAAGGCTTTGAAACTCTGCAAATGTTCTTTTTTCTAGCAGCACACAGAAAATGTTGTCTGGACGCTTGGAACATGTTTCGAAGTGTGAACACTATTAACACATAATATACACAGTATTACTTTAATACACATAATATACACAGTATTACGTTAATACACATAATATACACAGTATTACTTTAATACACATAATATACACAGTATTACGTTAATACACATAATATACACAGTATTACGTTAATACACATAATATACACAGTATTACTTTAATACACATAATATACACAGTATTACGTTAATACACATAATATATACAGTATTACTTTATTACACATAATATACACAGTATTACTTTAATACACATAATATACACAGTATTACTTTAATACACATAATATACACAGTATTACTTTAATACACATAATATACACAGTATTACGTTAAAACACATAATATACACAGTATTACTTTAATACACATAATATACACAGTATTACTTTAATACACAGAATATACACAGTATTACTTTAATACACATAATATACACTGAATTACTTTAATACACACAATATATTTATTTATCATTTAATATACACTGTATTACTTTAATACACACAATATACACAGTATTACTTTAATACACACAATATACACAGTATTACTTTAATACACATAATATACACTAAATTACTTTAATACACATAATACAAACTGTATTACTTTAATACACACAATATACACAGTATTACTTTAATACACATAATATACACAGTATTACTTTAATACACACAATATACACAGTATTACTTTAATACACGTACACAATATTACTTTAATACACATAATATACACTGTATTACTTTAATACACATAATATACACAGTATTACTTTAATACACATAACATACAGTATTACTTTAATACACATAATATACACAGTATTACTTTAATACACATAATATAGACTGTATTACTCTAAAACATATAATATACACAGTATTACTTTAATACACATAATATACACAGTATTACTTTAATACACACAATATACACAGTATTACTTTAATACACATAATATACACAGTATTACTTTAATACACACAATATACACAGTATTACTTTAATACACATAATATACACTGAATTACTTTAATACACATAATATATTTATTTATCATTTAATATACACAGTATTACTTAATACACATAATATACACATTATTACTTTAATACACATAATATACACTAAATTACTTTAATACACATAATACAAACTGTATTACTTTAATACACACAATATACACAGTATTACTTTAATACACATAATATACACAGTATTACTTTAATACACACAATATACACAGTATTACTTTAATACACATAACATACACTGTATTACTTTAATACACGTACACAATATTACTTTAATACACAAAATATTCACTGTAATACTTTAATACACATAATATACACTGTATTACTTTAATACACGTACACAATATTACTTTAATACACATAATATTCACTGTATTACTTTAATACACATAACATACACAGTATTACTTTAATACACATAATATACACAGTATTACTTTAATACACATAATATAGACTGTATTACTCTAAAACATATAATATACACAGTATTACTTTAATACACATAATATACACAGTATTACTTTAATACACATTATATACACAGTTTTACTTTAATACACATGATATACACAGTATTACTTTAATACACATAACATACACAGTATTACTTTAATACACATAATATACACAGTATTACTTTAATACACATAATATAGACTGTATTACTCTAAAACATATAATATACACAGTATTACTTTAATACACATAATATACACTGTATTACTTTAATACACATAATATACACAGTATTACTTTAATACAC
>NC_084738.1:1881118-1915153 GCF_033978785.1 Entelurus aequoreus
TTTTTAAATACCCAATACAAATTAGGGGGAATATGCCTCCATATGTAGCCCTCAAGTGTCCTTTGCCTTTTTAAAGCCTTTTTATAAGACACCATTGAAGTGTACCAATGATAACAAGTCGAAAGAGTGATAACAAGCATAAAATCAGAAATGGAACTTAACAATAGCAACATGTGTCTATATCCTGGCTGCTCAGTACAATTTGTCAGAAGTTAAATCACTTGACAATAATAAACATTAGGGTTTCGCAGTAGACAACATAAATTATATAAATTTGGCCGACAATGAAGCTTTTACTACTATCGGTGTGTCCCGATTTGAGATGTCCGATAAAGGGTTTTTTGCCGATATCCGATATTTCGATATTGTCCAACTCTTAATTACAGATTCCGATATCAACCGATACCGATATATACAGTCGTGGAATTAACACATTATTATGCCTAATTTTGTTGTGATGCCCCGCTGGATGCATTAAACAATGTAACAAGGTTTTCAAAATAAATCAACTCAAGTAATGGAAAAAAATGCCAACAAGGCACTGCCATATTTATTATTGAAGTGACAAAGTGCATTATTTTTTTTTAACATGCCTCAAAACAGCAGCTTGGAATTTGGGACATGCTCTCCCTGAGAGAGCATGAGGAGGTTGCGGTGGGCGGGGTGTATATTGTAGCGTCCTGGAAGAGTTAGTGCTGCAAGGGGTTCTGGGTATTTGTTCTGTTGTGTTTAAGTTGTGTTACGGTGCGGATGTTCTCCCGAAATGTGTTTGTCATTCTTGTTTGGTGTGCGTTCACAGTGTGGCGCATATTTGTAACAGTGTTAAAGTTGTTTATACGGTACCCTCAGTGTGACCTGTATGGCTGTTGACCAAGTATGCCTTGCATTCACTTGTGTGTGTGAAAAGCCGTAGATATTATGTGTCTGGGCCGGCACGCAAAGGCAGTGCCTTTAAGGTTTATTGGCGCTCTGTACTTCTCCCTACGTCCGTGTAAACAGCGGCGTTTTAAAAAGTCATAAATTTTACTTTTTGAAACCGATACCGATAATTTTGAAACCGATACCGATAATTTCCAATATTACATTTTAAAGCATTTATCGGCCGATAATATCGGACTGCCGATATTATCGGCCATCTCTGGTCCCGATAATGCATGTTGATGACACATTCTCGCTGTGTCCTACAAATCTGACAGCAACAGACAAACGAACGCGCCCTCAACGCAATGCAGCGTCCCCGCTAGCGGCTGAAGTCCCTCCACAGTGCAGCTTCTAAATCACTAATCCTTGCCTCCATGGCGGCAGTTCAACTATGTTTCTTACAGGTTATCATTCCGGGAGGACGAGGAATAGCTTAACGTAGGAAGGTACGCTAACCGCTAATCACAAGCTAGAGCACTTGAATGTAAACAAAGGTGGGCGGTTTGGTACAAATACTGTATCAACAGTAAATATACCAAGTGGTACAGTACCAGGTCAATACCACAGTGGTTAGATCGATAGTTTTATGATTTAAAAAAATCCTTTGTCTTTATTGTTTACAAACTAAGGAAATAAGTGCCTGGACACAGGAAGACTTTAAGGGCAAAACCTAAATGATTGATATCAGAGCCAATAGTGAGAAATCAGTTTTTATCGCCCTGGTCCACGATTACTTCAAAATTTATATGGTTATGAGCAAAAAATAAATATAAAACAATCGCTATTTTGGGACTTCCCTGCTCGTCTATGAACATTTCTGTAGACACCTTGACTGTGTTTCCTCATGCTGCTTCTGCATTTCCTCAAGCATGAGGAAAACTTCAAAAGGAGAGGCCGCAAAATCAGCTTACCTTCTTTACTCCCGTTTTTAATCAACGTGTCTGCTCTTCTTTCTCCCGTGATTTTAGAGATCGCATTAGAATTTAATCTTTTATAATTTTTTTCCCATCCCAACTCCGACAAAAACCCTTCCTCGAAGACAGTATCATTAAAATGATGGAATAAAATTACACTCCTCTCGCTTGGTCCGCCCAATTTAGGGCGAGTCATTTTGGCTGGAAAGGCCCATACTTTCCTCACATTGCCATAACATGGAAATGTATGCAGGCTAATCCTTCTTTAGTTGTATTGCTACAACTTGCAATAATGCATCTGGCAAACATATTTTCTAGTTCCTTCCAATTCTGTGCGAAAATAAGGTGATTCGGGATGAATATGTTACCAACGAGGTGTGCAGTTAGGAAGACCCTGAGGCTGCACTGGATTTATTTATGTTAATGTACATGAGTGTTGTGGACAAGCATGCCCCTTTGAAAAAGTTTCCAGTCAAAACTAAGTCTGCCCCATGGATTGATAATGGACTTAGGAGTTTAATGACAGAAAGAGACATGGCTAAAAAAGCCTCAGTCAACTCAGGTTTAATTGATGACAGGCATGAGTACTGTTCCTTAAGAAACCAGGTCACAAAGTTAAACAAACTGAAAAAAAGGGAATATTACAAACAGAGGTTATATGATGTGAGATATGATAGCAAAAACTTATGAAATGTTTTGAATGAAATCAAGGGTAGAAAGAACAATGTCTGTACACCTTTTGTGGAATCAAATGGGTTGGTACTCACTAAGCCATGTGACATTGCAAATAATTTTAATAACTATTATGTTGACAAGGTATCTCAATTAAGGCATGGTATGCATATATCCAATAACAACAAATCAGCTGACCTCATTAGGAATATTATAATGGATAATAAGAGGTGTGAATTCAATTTCCATCAGGTTGAAGTCAGTGAGGTTGAGAGGTTACTACACTCTCTTCCGGACAACAAAGTAGCTGGTATAGACAACCTGGATAGTAAGTTACTGAGAATGACTGCTGGCATCATATCAGTGCCTGTTTGTCATATTTTTAATAGATGTTTACAAGTGGGCCTGTGTCCAAAGATATGGAAGGTGGCAAAGGTTACTCCTCTCCATAAGGATATCAAATTGGCTTTCAATGAGGGCAATTCTAGACCAATCACAGCTGACTCTTCTCACCCTGGACACACACTATTCTCCCCTCTCCCCTCAGGCAGGAGACTACGGTCCATCCAGACCCACACCTCCCGCCACCTGAACAGTTTTTTCCCCTCGGCCATCAGGCACATGAACAATAACTCCTAACAGTAGCTCCTTTGAATTCCTTCTAAGTCTATAACAAGATCTGATACAGCTCTTGTTATTACCAAATCTGTGTTATATGTGTTTTATGTTGCACGATTGCACCAAGAAAAATTCCTAGTTTGTGAACCCGTTCTCAAACAACGGCAATAAAACAATTCTGATTCTGATTCTGATAAGCATCCTACCTGGTTTATGTAAAATACTGGAGAAATGTGTGTATGCACATATTCAAGCTTACTTTCAATCAAATGGGCTAGCAACTGATTCTCAACATGCATATAGAACAGGCCACTCTACGTCCACTGCTCTTATACAAATGACCGACGATTGGCTTAATGCTGTGGATAATTCTATGTTGGTTGGAGCTGTGCTGTTAGATTTTAGTGCTGCATTTGACGTGATTGACCACTCTCTTTTAATTGAGAAACGTAAATGTTATGGTTTTAATACTTCGGCTCTAATGTGGATACAGAGTTATTTGTCCTCAAGATCACAACAGGTGTATCTTAATGACAGCTTGTCTAATAGCAGAAGTTTAGATTGTGGTGTTCCACAGGGAAGTTGCCTGGGACCTTTATTTTTTTCTATATTCACCAATAATTTACCTTGAGCTACCGGGCGTGCCAAATTGGTTCTTTATGCTGATGATGCAACCTTATATCATGCTGCACCCTCATGCAGTGTACTTAATGTAGTATTGAGTGAGGAACTAAAAGCTGTGCATGACTGGAGAGTATGTAACAGACTTGTCCTTAACATCTCAAAAACAAAAAGTATTGTATTGGGGACTAGGCAAGGGTTATCTTGTGACCCAAAGTTGGATCTGAGGCTAGGTATTTCAACAGTTCAACAGGTCAGAAGTGCCAAGCTCCTTGGAGTGATGCTGGACTGCACTCTATCCTGGTCAAATCATATCAGTGATATAGTTACAAAGATGGGTAGGGCTGTTGGTATTTCCAGGAAATGTGCTGCTCTTGTTGATCCACCTCTTCTTTGTCAGATTGTTAAGAGTTTAGTCTTGTGTCATCTGGACTATTGTTCTACAGTCTGGGCGTAATCTTTTTCGATTACGCATGCACCTCCTGGTACCCTAGCACCTCCAAAACCCTCAAATCTAAACTCCAAACATCTCAGAACAAGCTAGTCAGGTTACTGCTAGACCTCCACCCCAGATCCCACCTCACTCCTACCCACTTCTCTAAAGTGGGCTGGCTCAAGGTGGAGGACAGAGTTAAACAACTAGCACTGAGCCTAGTCTATAAAATCCGCTACACCTCTTTGATACCGAAGTACATGTCAAACTACTTCCTTAACGTAAATGACCGCCATAACCACAACACCAGGGGGAGCTCCACTAACCACGTTAAACCCAAATTCCGAACTAACAAAGGTCTTAACTCATTCTCTTTCTATGCCACATCAATGTGGAATGCGCTCCCAACAGGTATAAAAGAAAGGGCATCTCTATCCTCCTTCAAAACCGCAATAAAAGTTCACCTCCAGGCAGCTACAACCCTAAACTAACACCCTCCCCGGATTGCTAACAATCAAATGTAAACAATCAAATGCAGATACTTTTTCTTATGCCTGAAAAACTTATTCGGGTGTTACCATTTAGTGGTCAATTGTACGGAATATGTACTTCACTGTGCAACCTACTAATAAAAGTCTCAATCAATCAATCAATGCTGCAAGTGGTGAGATCAGTAAGCTCCAGATTGTCCAGAATAGGGCAGCAAGGCTGGTTCTGGGTTGTTCACTAAGAACCAATGTAAACCGAATGCATGCTTCTCTTTCCTGGCTAACAGTGCAGAACAGGTTGTCAGCTAATACTCTAATATTGTTCAAATCAGTAACCGGTAGTAAAACTCCTGCTTTTCTCATGGCCCAAATAGTTCACAGTAGCACTATACATAATCATAATACCAGGGCGTCTAGTGAGGGGCATTTTGTACTCCCTCGTCCTAGGAAGAACGCTCTGCGGAAATCTTTTATTTTTAGATCTGTATCGGTCTGGAATAACCTGCCTCGAATTCTCACCGGCATTGAGAGTAAACAGGTTTTTAAAAAGAAAGTAATATTTTATCTGAGTCTTTAAATTAGTTTGATTGTTGATGATTTTGTTTGGTTTTATATTGTGTAGTTATATTTATATGGTAATTATTATTCTGTGACTGTAAATTGTTTGCTTGTTTTCTTATTCATGCTTTTATTTTTTTCTGTATCGTGCAGTTATAATTATATGCTTTTACTTGTAATTGTATTGAGTTTGTGGACCCCAGGAAGACTAGTGGGTTGTTGTGGCAATCAGCTAATGGGGATCCTTAATAAAAATCAAATCAAAACACATATGACGTAAATTGCCTCCGGTCTTCTGAAGGTGACCTAGCCCGCCTACATTTTGGAGCTAAAAGCTGGCTCTCCCGAATGTGCTGAAACTCGTTAGAAAACAAGCCTAACATCCCTACTGTTTCTTTTGAGGGGAATCTTACTTGTAGACATATTTTTTGGTCCAGGGCAATGAAATAAGTGCCAATGTTGTCAGCATTAGAGGGACCCTTTAATATGCCGATTAGTCAGTTTACGCTTTAGCCCCTTAGCACTTCAACAAAATTGGTTTGGTTGTGTTTTCATTTATGCTTTCTTCAAGCCAAATCATTAGTTAAGATTAAAAAAAGAGTGACTTGTCCTATTTCAGAGACAGTAACTATCACCTGCTTCCAATTCTACCCCGTCCTGTTTGCCGTTTAGGTAAATAAACGTCCCAGCTCGGAATGTTCTAGAATGGTGACCGTGTGAGCCTGGAACAGACTGTTTGAATTTACATTGGAGGCTATTGAGTGCGTACTTTGATTTTGTTTGGAGCTTGGATCAGTGGATCCAAATAAACCGGTACCAAAGAATTTGAGTAGGCAAAGTTTGCAGTTTACATAAAGTCAGTTTTGCATGATGATGATGATCAAATGGATCGCTCACAACAAAAACATTTCAGCAAACAACTTTTGACACATACTATTGTCATACACAGTTTTGCTTGTCCAGATTTGGACTTTTAAGTGTTTTGGGCTGCCACTATATGCAGGACAGTGCAATATATAATTTTTTTAGCATATTAAAAAATGTAATCTATGAAAGTGAATCAAAAATGTCATTGTTGTATTTACTGAAAATAACAATATGACATAAACGTTGTATGGAATAATAAGATATTATGAAGTTTCATTTCTTAAAAGTGTTAGATTGCACATACTTGTTCCCTGGAGTTGAGGTGATTCCAGGGCCAGAGACTCAATGGACCTGACCCGGCTCTGCTGGGGCTGTGATGCCTTGGAGACATGACCTGGCTCCACCCGGTAACATCCTCCACCGACACCGCCGCCCTCCAGAGCGGCAGGAATGCGCTCTAAGCTCCGCCCGGGCCTCTCGTACCCGGCACCGTACCTCGCCGGTCCACACGCCGGATAGCCACCTCCTTCCTCCGGCCTGGCCCGGCTCATCGACGAACGGTGAGGCTGGATGTTGGTCACATTGCTCGGCCCCAGCGGACGGACCTTGTTCTCCACCCTGGCCGCGACGCTGCATGCGGACAACGGTGCAGGCTTCTGGGTTTGCTGAGGGTGCACGGCCGCCTGGGCTTTCAGGTGGTTCTCCGGGTTGAGCATGGAGTAGCGGAGCCCCGCGACAAAGCGTTCGAATGTCAGGCAGCCGTGCGGAGGGGTGACCCGGCGCAGGCAGATCAACACACCGCCGGGCAGCTCCCGGGTGTCCGCGCCCTGCCAGCGGCTCTCTATCTCGGATATGTGGACGTACCCTTTGCCGGCGTCATCCAGGATGTCAAACAGGGTCCTCAGGCTGTGCAGGAACGCTTTGGGGAGCCCATCTGTTGAATACTCCCCCTCTTTTGGTTGTCCATTCTTGAAGGCGTCCGCCTTCCCGTGGAAGCCGTCTTTTCTTGGCCCTACTCGGCCATAAATCACCGATGTTCCGTTCATTTTGCAGCCATGCTCCGCGGCTATCAAAGCCATACTATTGATTATTTCCGAGCTAGCCAAAATTACCAACCAGCTAACTTTTATGTTGCCAGTCACTAGCTACAAACGGAATACAAAAAAACAAACCCTTACTTAATTTAAACAAAACACATATTATTACATATAATACGTCATATTTTGGATTAAAATCATATTTTTACAGCGTCGTGGCTCAGTCACAGCTCGCTAGTGAAACTCCCTCCGAACATTCCTGGTTCCTCCTCTGGATCCACTGTGGCAGCAGCACCGCCCTTCAAACCGCGCTCCGAGCTCGCTGATTGGACGAGACGCGCAAGAGCCGAGTGCTGATTGGTGGAGAGCTGAAGTAGGGTCCAGTTTGAGTTGTGCGCAGTGTGCTTTTGTTTATGACTCATACTGGGACGTTATTCATATCTCTATGGCAGTGGTTTTTGAACTTTTTCACCAATTACCACCACAATGACCAACATTAAAATGCAGTAGCTTAGTAGGCCCAAGTATTCATTAAAAACAAAATAAACAGGTTTTTTATTTAACAATATAATATTTTTGGCCACAGTTTGAACAGTGACACTGTGTTTGAATATTCAATTAACCCTTGTGTGGTGTTCGGGTCTGTGGGACCCGTTTTCGGTTTTTATTAAAAGAAAAATGATACAATTAATGAATTTTTCAAACTGAGACTCACTGGCTTTGGCTCATTTTCTGTGAAGAACATATATCAGAATACATATTTAATGAACACACACCATACACCCCCCCTACACATTTCTATTACATATAAGATGTCCGGGGTCCACTGGACCCGGGGCTAATAAAAGTGTGGAAATTGATGTTCTGTGTACCACACGCCCACACACACACACACAGCAGGCCTAGACGGGGAGGACAGAGTGTAGGTACACAGAACATCGGAGGGTCAAATGTGCGAGAAAATGAGCGCAGACAGTGTTGACAAACAATGTTGCAACCGTGTGTGGGAAGCGCAGGTGCAGAAACACAAAAGAAGAATCCCTGTGGGATGCAGAAACTGGCAGAGAAATTTCCATGCAACGTTCATATTGTTGTTACTCAGCCAGTGTTTGTGGGTCTTAGACTTAGACTTAGACTTACTTTTTATTGTCGTTCAAATTTGAACTTTACAGTACAGATAAGAACGAAATTTTGTTGCATTAGCTGGTTGGCAGTGCAGGATAAAAAAGCAATAAGGTGCAGATATAAATAAATAGATTACTGTACAGATAATTATATTGCACTTTTGCATAAGCATCCACGTTTATGGATGTATGTTATATTGTCTTTATATTCCGCAAGTTCATCCATTTTTGGGGGGAATTGAGGGGATTATTATGATGCGTTCAAGAGTCTTACGGCCTGAAGGAAGAAGCTGTTACAGAACCTGGAGGTTCTGCTACAGAGACTGCGGACCTCTTTCTAGAGTCCAGCAGTGAAAACAGTCCTTGGTGGGGGTGGGAGGAGTCTCTGCAGATTTTCTGAGCCCTGGTCAGGCAGCGGCTTTTTGCGATCTCCTGGATAGAAGGAAGAGGAGTCCTGATGATCTTTTCCGCCGTCCTCACCACTCTCTGCAGAGACTTCCAGTCTGAGGCACTGCAGGCTCCAGTCCAGACAGAGATGCAGTTGGTCAGCAGGCTCTCTATAGTGCCTCTGTAGAATGTGGTGAGAATGGGGGGAGGGAGCTGTGCTCTTTTCATCCGACGCAAAAAGTGCATGCGCTGCTGAGCTCTTTTTACAAGAGCTCCGGTGTGTAGGGACCAAGTCATATTGTCAGTTATCTGCACCCCCAGGAACTTGGTGCTGCTCACCATCTCCACCGCTGCGCCGTTGATGAAGAGTGGAGCGTGGCTGGACTGGTGCTTCCTGAAGTCGACGATGATCTCCTTGGTCTTGTCGACGTTCAGGACCAGGTTGTTGGTTCTGCACCAGTCAACCAGATGTTTCACCTCCTCCCTGTAGTTCATGTCGTTGTTGTCACGGATGAGGCCCACTACTGTCGTGTCGTCCGCATACTTCACAATGTGGTTAGTAGTGGACCTGGCGCAGCAGTCATGGGTCATCAACGTGAACAGAAGCGGACTCAGGACGCAGCCCTGGGGGGAGCCGGTGCTCAGGGAGATGGCACTGGAGGTGTTGTTGCCCACTGTCACAGACTGTGGTCTGTCTGTGAGGAAGTCAAGCAGCCAGTTGCATAGGGGGGTACTGAATTCAAGGGTGGCCAGTTTGCTCACCAAGTGCTGCGGGATGATGGTGTTGAATGCCGAGTTGAAGTCCAGAAAAAACATCCGCACGTGTGTCCTTTCCTTCCAGATGTGCTAAGCTCAGGTGGAGTGCAGAGGAGATGGCGTCCTCTGTGGAGCGGTTAGGGCGATAAACAAACTGGTATGGGTCGAATGTGGGGGGAAGTCTGGAGACAATGTATTCCTTTACCAGCCTCTCGAAGCACTTCATTACAGATGTTTTTAGGGATAAGTCAGTATTTTAACATAAAAGTGTTTGATTGTGAGGCATTAAAAGCCACAAAATGCAACGGGTCCATCAGACCCACAAACACTGGCTGAGTAACAACAATATGAACACCACACAAGGGTTAAGTGATTATTTGGCGTACCACTAGACCAGTGGTTCTCAACCTGGGTTCGATCGAACCCTAGGGGTTCGGTGAGTCGGCCTCAGGGGTTCGGCGGAGCCTCCGCCACGTAGGTCAAGACACACCTGACTCATCGTGTAAATAAAAACTTCTCCCTATATTCTGTCTTGCCTCTGGTGAGGGCGGTCACATTTTTTCCCGCTCCCTTCTTCTCCCAGCTTGCTCTCTTTGTTTTGTCTGTCTGAACTTTTTTGAAGCCTCTTTCTTTGCGCTGTCCTCAAATCTAAACATCAGACATGGAAATGATCAGCTGGACTCTCGACGCAATTGACAAAATCTTTTCGACGAGGAAAAGAGGTTCGGTGGAGCCTGGCTGCCCTGATGGAACCATTACTGCGGGGTAAATGGAGAATCATGTGCCTCTCAGTCCTTTCCATCGAGGACGTGGAAGACATCTACCTATTTGGAACCGTGATCGCGTGGCACCTGCTGATTGGGCTGGGCATTGCTCTGGTGTATCATCAAATTCGTAAGACGATGGCAGCCACTAAGGAGCCCAAAGGCTGTTCGTCGCAATGGAAGGTTTGGGCCGACTGTGGGATCACAGACTGTGGTGATTTCTGAATTGAATCGCAAGATGGATCACATCATGGAGAAGCTTGCTGAAAAGGAAAATTTAATTGAATATGAGAGCAGCCAGCATGGACGAATAGAACAGACAAGTCATTGTATTGTCTGCTCACGGAAAACAAACATCCTAATCTACGATTTGACTCCCTCGAATGGCCTTGACGCTGTAAACAACAGCTTTTGAAACTCCTTGAGCATTCAGTGGAGCACATGTGAGCGACGTCATACGTGCACATGCACCTTGGCCACACCAGCAGCATACCTGTCCCAAACCTCACTAAATAACAAGTTAAATGTTTTATTATTATAATCAAATGACAGCAGTCATTTCCATGAGGTTATTTTCTAATATAAGTGTTTTGGCCCACTTACAATGACAATAACAAAAAATATTGTTTTTCATGAGCTGTGTACTAGTATAGTACATCTGGGTGGAAAACGAAGGAAAGGGACAGACTTTGCTGTGAAAATGACATGAGAGTGACACTTGCCAAGGTGAAGCCACACATATCTGAACTGGTCTCTCAAAGGCAACAGCAGAAGTCACACTGATTTGCAGGTGTGTAATTTGTTGTGAGTTCATGCACTGTGTTGGTTATTTTCTCTGAACAAGGTGATGTTCATGCACGGTTCATTTTGTACATCAGTAAAAAAACATAACTTTGTCTTGAATTTGAAAAAATATATATGTATTTTTTTCAATAAAGAAGGGTTGGGTGAATGCGCATATGAAACTGGTGGGGTTCGGTACCTCCAACAAGGTTAAGAACCACTGCACTAGATGGAGGCCGCAGACCACTAGTGGTACATATACCACCGTTTGCGAATCACTGCTCTATAGGATTCTGCATGTGTTGGCCTATTAACATAGCAACTAAGGATTAAATGCTGTATTTTGACTATATAGAAGATGCATATACAAAACCCTAAGCCAGTGAAGTTGGCATGTTGTGTAAACCGTAAATAAAAACAGAATACAATGATTGGCAAATCATTTTCAACCTATATTCAATTGAATAGACTGCAAAGACAAGATACTTAACGTTAAAACTGGTATGCTTTGTTATTTATGCAAATATTAGCTCACTGGGAAATTGATGCCTGCAACATGTTTAAAAAAAGCTGGCACAAGTTGGAAAAAGACTGAGTAAACAGAAAGTTGAGGAACGCTCATCCAAAACTTATTTGGTGGGTGCCATGATTGGGTATAAAAGCAGCTTCCATGAAATGCTCAGTCATTCACAAACAAGGATGGGGCGAGGGTCACCACTTTGTGAACAAATGCGTGAGCAAATTGTCGAACAGTTTAAGAACAACATTTCTCAACCAGCTATTGCAAGGAATTTAGGGATTTCACCATCTACGGTCCGTAATATCATCAAAAGGTTCAAAGAATCTGGAGAAATCACTGCACATAAGCATAATAAACATTGAATGCCTGTGACCTTCGATCCCTCAGGCGGTACTGCATCAAAAAGCGACATCAGTGTGTAAAGGATATCACCACATGGGCTCAGGAACACTTCGGAAAACCACTGTCAGTAACTACAGTTCGTCGCTACATCTGTAAGTGCAAGTTACAACTCTGCTATGCAAAACGAAAGCCATTTACAACAACACCCAGAAACGCCGCCAGCTTCGCTGGGCCCGAGCTCATCTGAGATGGACTGATGCAAAGTGGAAAAGTGTTCTGTGGTCTGACGAGTCCAGATTTCAAATAGTTTTTGGAATTTGTGGACGTGTGTCATCTGGACCAAAGAGGAAAAGAACCATTCGGACTGTTAAAGGCGCAAAGTTCAAAAGCCAGCATCTGTGATGGTATGGGGGTGTATTAGTGCCCAAAGCATGGGTAACTGTGAAGGCACCATTAATACTGAAAGGTAAATACAGGTTTTGGAGCAACTTCTTTTACATGGACGCCCCTACTTATTTCAGCGAGACAATGCCAAGCCACGTGTTACAACAGCATGGCTTCATAGTAAAAGGGTGTAGGTACTAGACTGGCCGCCCTCTAGTCCAGACCTGTCTCCCATTCAAAATGTGTGGCGCAATATGAAGCCTAAAATACCACAATGGAGACCCCGGACTGTTGAACAACTTAAGCTGTACATCAAGCAAGAATGGGAAAGAATTCCACCTAAAAAGCTTCAAAAATTGGTTTCCTTAGTTCCCAAATGTTAACTGGGTGTTGTTAAAAGGAAAGGCCATGTAACACAGTGGTAAAAATGCCCTTGTGCCAACTTATTTGCAATGTGTTGCTGCCATTAAATTTTAAGTAATGATTATTTGCAAAAAAAAAAAGAGTTTCTCAGTTGGAACATTAAATATCTTGTCTTTGCTGTCTATTCAATTGAATATAAGTTGAAAAGGATTTGCAAATCATTGTATTCTGTTTCTATTTACGATTTACACAACGTGCCAACTTCACTGGTTTTGGGTTTTGTATGTTTTTCTATATTTTTCTCAAGCTGCTGTGCCTCCTTGATTCCGCCTCACCATTTTAAACACCTGGGTGATGAGCATGATATTCCAGGTAGGAGGTTAAAAAAAAAAACTCTTGAGTTTAAACCTGAAGTCTGAGTTAATTTACCATAACATAGGAAACTTGGAATGTCAAGCTACAGCTGCTCTGAGTTAGTTCAATCAATCTTGAGTATGTTGACTCTGAGTTAAGACCCCAATAAAATGGGTTGTACTTGAATAGCGCTTTTCTACTTTTTTTTTTAAGGAACTCAAAGCGCTTTGACACTATTTGACATGATCAATCTAGCAATGATTACCAAAAGATAAGTAATACAGTAATCAGTAACAGACAATTACTGCCGCAGTCAATGCATAAGTTTGAATACAGTAGTTTATTGATTTAAGGTTTATCACATTTTCTTATTAGCATAAAAAAAGTGGAGGAGTGATATTAAAAACCCCAGATTTTCCCTAAACTCAAAGTTTACATACTGAAAAAGAGTTTTCATTAAACCTGCTTTCTGGAATACTCCCCCGCTATATTAATATAAAACCCAAAACCAGTGAAGTCGGCACGTTGTGTAATTCGTAAATAAAAACAGAATACAATGATTTGCAAAGACTTTTCAACTTATATTCAATTGAATATATTTAATGTTCGAACTGAGAAACTCTATTTTTTTTTTTGCAAATAATTATTAACTTAGAATTTAATGGCAGAAACACGTTGCAAAACAGTTGGCACGGGGGCATTTTTACCACTGTGTTACATGGCCTTTCCTTTTAACAACACTCAGTAAACACATTTTTAACGGGAGACAGGTCTGGACTACAGGCAGGCCAGTGTAGTACCCGCACTCTTTTACTACGAAGCCACGCTGTTAAAACACGTGGCTTGGCATTGTCTTGCTGAAATAAGCAGGGGCGTCCATGATAACATACTGTATGTTGCTCCAAAACCTGTATGTACCTTTCACCATTAATGGTGCCTTCACAGATGTGTAAGTTACCCATGCCTTGAGTACTAATATAAATAAATGATAAATGGGTTATACTTGTATAGCGCTTTTCTACCTTCAAGGTACTCAAAGCGCTTTGACAGTATTTCCACATTTACCCATTCACACACACATTCACACACCCCCATACCACCACAGATGCTGGTTTATGAACTTTGCGCCTATAACAATCCGGATGGTTCTGTTCCTCTTTGTTCTGGAGGACACGACGTCCACAGTTTCCAAAAACAATTTGAAATGTGGACTCGTCAGACCACAGAACACTTTTCCACTTTGTATCAGTCCATCTTAGATGAGCTCGGGCCCAGTGAAGCCGGCGGCATTTCTGGGTGTTGTTGATAAATGGATTTCGCTCTGCATAGTAGAGTTTTAAATTGCACTTACAGATGTAGCGACCAACTGTAGTTCCTGACAGTGGTTTTCTGAAGTGTTCCTCAGCCCATGTGGTGATACCCTTTACACACTGATGTCTCTTTTTGATGCAATACCGCCTGAGGGATCGAAGGTCCGTAATATCATCGCTTATGTGCAGTGATTTCTCCAGATTCTCTGAACCTTTTGATGATATTACGGACCGTAGATGGTGAAATCCCCAAATTCCTTGCAATAGCTGGTTGAGAAATGTTGTTCTTAAACGGTTGGACAATTTGCTCATGCATTTGTTCACAAAGTGGTGACCCTCGTCCCATCCTTGTTTGTGAATGACTGAGCATTTCACAGAAGCTGCTTTTTTATACCCAATCATGGCACCCACCTGTTCCCAAATAGCCTGTTCACCAGTGGGATGTTCCAAATAAGTGTTTGATGAGCATTCCTCAACTTTCTCAGTCTTTTTTACCACTTGTGCCAGCTTTTTTGAAACATGTTGCAGGCATCAAATTCCAAATGAGCTAATATTTGCAAAAAATAAAGTTTTCCAGTTCGAACGTTAAGTATCTTGTCTTTGCAGTCTATTCAATTGAATATAGGTTGAAAAGGATTTGCAAATCATTGTATTCTGTTTTCATCTACGATTTACACAACGTGACAACTTCACTGGTTTTGGGTTTTGCACAAACCTATTTATCCTCAAAGTCGGTTTTGTTTCTTCTCCACCCTCCTGATTCACTTCTCACCTGCCCAGGCTTGAACACCTTGCCTTCACCTGTAAGCTAAGTGACTCATTTTGCAAAAAACAAACTTGTATTTTACCTCATTTCTGGCCTTTTCCCGTCTGTCCGCGTGATGAATTGTTGCTACGTGTCTTCAGCCCCAAACGATAGGACACACAATTGACACTTCCCCTGCATAATCAATTACACGCTGGTTAATCACACCCAAAATACATTTGTGAGTATTGATTACGGCTGCAGGCCAGTGGAGATCAAGTAGAGCAAATGATACACTGGCCAATATTTGCGTTTCGGAGTATAGATTTAACCCCGGAGTAGCTTTAATAGTGTTTGCATTGGGCCTTTTTTGGGGAGTGCGGAGGGTGAACGCGTGAGCTTTTGTTATATAAGCAAAGAAAGCGAGTGACAGAACGAGGAGGTCAGAGCTCAGTGGGATGACTCGGAGTCGGACAAATGAGCACTCGGCCTCGTTCTCTTCATCTTTCCGTGTCATGTCCATGCACTGCTGCTGTACTAAACGCACGCACACACACACACACACACACACACAGATACACACTCAAAGGGCTGCCAGAGGATGCCAACTATGCTGCAGCTGCTTGTGTTATTCAGCGCCATCTCTAATTCCCTCCTGTCTGTTCTGTTCCTGCACCTCTTTCTCTTTCAGTGGCATCCGTGTGCACGTGACAAAGGATTTGAGAGCTCATTCACTTGGCAAAAAAAAAAAAAATTGAGGCACTGTGGGAGAGCAGAAAAAAGAACATTCAAAGTGAAAGCCAGAACAATCGCCCTGCTTTGATTTGCATTAAAATAAATATTGTATTCCAAGTTGGAACTTCGGTCACTTTACAAGTGGATTTAATTATATTTGCACTAACATGTGTGTTTAAACAGCATAAGTGACTATAGCGTCCTCTGCAGTGGACATTTGTGTTTTGCATAACAGGTTCTACAAAACCCAAAACCAGTGAAGTTGGAACGTTGTGTAATTCGTAAATAAAAACGGAATACAATGATTTGCAAATCCTTTTCAACTTATATTCCATTGAATAAACTGCAAAGACAAGCTATTTAATGTTTGAACTGAGGAACTTAATTTTTTATTGAAATTAATTATTAACTTAGAATTTAATGGCAGCAACACATTGCAGAAAAGTTGGCACAGGGGCATTTTTACCACTGTGTTACATGGCCTTTCCTTTTAACAACACTCAGTAAACGTTTGGGAACTGAATAGACCAATTTTTGAAGCTTTTCAGGTGGAATTCTTTCCCATTCTTGCTTGATGTACAGCTTAAGTTGTTCAACAGTCCGGGGTCTCCGTTGTTGTATTTTAGGCTTCATATTGCACCACACATTTTCAATAAGAGACAGGTTTGGACTACAGGCAGGCCAGTCTAGTACCCGCACTCTTTTACTATGAAGCCATGCTGTTGAAACACATGGCTTGGCATTGTCTTGCTGAAATAAGCAGGGGCGTCCATGGTAACGTTGCTTGGATGGCAACATATGTTGCTCCAAAACCTGTATGTACCTTTCAGCATTAATGGTGCCTTCACAGATGTGTAAGTTACCCATACCTTGGACACAAATACACCCCCATACCATCACAGACGCTGGCTTTTCAACTTTGCGCCTAGAACTTTTCCTCTTTGGTCCGGAGGACACGACGTCGAAAGTTTCCAAAAACAATTTGAAATGTGGACTTGTCAGACCACACAACACTTTTACACTTTGCATTAGTCCATCTTAGATGAGCTCGGGCCCACCGAAGCCAACGGCGTTTCTGGGTTTTGTTGATAAATGGCTTTCGCTTTGCATAGTAGAGTTTTAACTTGCACTTACAGATGTAGCGACAAACTGTAGTTACTGACAGTGGTTTTCTGAAGTGTTCCTGAGCCCATGTGGTGGTATCCTTTACATACTGATGTCGCCTTTTGATGCAGTACTGCCTGAGGGATCAAATGTCACAGGCATTTAATGTTGGTTTTCAGCCTTGCTGCTCACGTGCAGTGATTTCTCCAGATACTCTGAACCTTTTGATGATATTACAGACCGTAGATGGTGAAATCCCTAAATTCCTTGCAATACCTGGTTGAGAAATGTTGTTCTTAAACTGTGCGACAATTTGCTCACGCATTTGTTCACCAAGTGGTGACCCTCGCCCCATCCTTGTTTGTGAATGACTGAGCATTTCATGGAAGCCGCTTTTATACCCAATCATGGCACCCACCTGTTCCCAATTAGCCTGTTCACCTGTGGGATGTTCCAAATAAGTGTTTGATGAGCATTCTTCAACTTTTCTCAGTCTTTTTTGCCACTTGTGCCAGCTTTTTTGAAACATGTTGCAGGCATCAAATTCCAAATGAGCTAATATTTGCAAAAAATAACAACGTTTTCCAGTTCGAACGTTAAGTATCTTGTCTTTGCAGTCTATTCAATTGACTTCGATTTACACAACGTGCCAACTTCACTGGTTTTGGGTTTTGTATATCGCAAATGGTCTATATCGCGCATCCCTAATTCTATTATTTGCCAACCCATCAATTGTGTTGGCATAAATATAATTACATCTTCACCCGCCCTCAATTTGATCGTTAAGCCCGCTCCACAGTGTAGTTGATGATCATTGATGCATGTTTAAATTGTGCCAACAAAATAAACTAATACCAGATTATAAGACTAACATGTGCTCCCTAGAAAAAAGAGCCCGACTAAATCCTGACCTTCAAATTCATGTTCATCCTCATGTTAATGCCGGTTGGACACGTGAAAGCAAAGTTGATTTATAACGTACCATACCACAGCTTGAAACTAAATAGGATAGCCTAAAGAGGGTAAAGTTTGGAATCATACCAGCGTTTCCAGAAAATATGCCTTTAAAGTAGCACAAAAGTTTTATTAGAGTGGTTAACTTCTTTTTACACTTACATTAGATTAAGAAAATTAAAGGACCCGTAGCGTCCAGATGACCGAAATTTCACTAATACGTTCTCTCTATGTGTTTTTTTTGTTAATGAAAATATATCTGTCTGTCATTTCCCATCATATCAATTACTTTTTGAGTAATCTGTAGATAACTACCTGTACTTTCCATCGCCAGACTCAATATAGCGTTCTCTCTTGGTGTGACATCATCTACAAAGCTGGAACCCATTTCCCCGTAGTGTGGATTAGGGCATGTAAAACTATTATTTTGATCACTTAACTCAGGAGTGTCAAACTTGTTTTCATCGAGGGCCACATCGCAGTCATGACTGCCCTCAGAGGGCCGCTTGTAACGGTGAATGTAAGAATATGAAAGTATAATCGCCTCATTAAATTATTGCATTTGCATTTGGTTGTTAGTCTGCTGCTTGTTTGAAAACATAGCAAAACGCTTCAGGTAGGAGTATGATGACGTGAATGTGCAGTCGACGAGTGTCTCCGTGGTGATGCCCCGATTAGTGCACGCAAAATCCTCACTTAAATAAGGCAGTCTGCACCATCTTTCAATTGCACACGCAGTCTTAGTAAATCACACACAACACGGCCACTAAATGTACACAATGTTTTATAGATTGCACACACTGTTTACTTAGTAAATTAGGCCCTAAACCTTTCTCCTCTCCAGTGTACTTTGCTAATATTTTCTCAATTCTGCACAAAAACACTGAATATGAAATTGCCTGCAGTGTTCTGTAGGTGACATCAGCAGGTGAATGCAGCCCAGCTCACATTTTGGAGCTAAAATTGGGTGTTTCAAAATGTGCTGACCCGCATTGGAAAACAAGCCAAAAATCACTACTATGTCTATTTTGGAGGGAATTTGACACCGTTTTTAGGTCCAGAGCTATAAAATACTGTAAGTGCTAATGTTGTCAGCCCTTTAAGTCAACTTGTCACACATTATCAAAGATATATATATATATATTTTTTTTTTTCAAATTATAATTCAAGTTAAGGTCAAATTATACTGTCAGAATTAGAGGGTCCCTTTATGTCAGGGGTGTCCAAACTTTTTCCACTGAGGGCCGTACACGAAAAAATTTAAGCATGCGGGGGCCATTTTGATATTTTTCATTTTCAAACCTTAACAAAATATATGGATTTTTTTTTTTTAACATTTAGGGCTCCCGGGAACCATAAAGGGTCTCAGTCATTAAAATGTAAAAAATAAGTCAAATTATTATTATTTTTTATTTAACGCTTACAGTAAATCTCTATATCAACTTCAGGTTGATATAAAGTAAAAAAAAAAAAAAAGGTTTTATGCCTTTTCTGTCAAAGACAACTTTGTTTTTTATAGTAAAACTGAAATATGCAGTATTTAGTAATTAGAGCCCTAAAAGATCAATAATGCAGGACACCATTGATTTTAATTCTTTAATATTTTTGAGTAATCACAGTGAAATGTTAAATAAAATCCTACTAAATATATTTGGGATCAAAAGGTCCCCCACTCAAAAATTGATACATTTTTATTAGTTTTTTTGTACTTTTAACACTTAAATTACTTGATCAACTTCAGATATATCTGTCGATTTTACGTTTGAACTATTATTTTGTTTGTATTATGCTCTTTTGTCAAATAAAACTTTGATGTTTTTTCATGGCAACCACACAATATATGCAATATTTTTTCCACATAAAACATTTTAAAGTGATATTTTTTAAGTAATAATTCATTGTAACGTAGATTTTTAGTCTTTTTTTTTTTTTTAGCAATGGCAAAAAAAATAAAAATAAACAAAGACAAAAGAAAAAAACAGCCTGCATGGCAGCTTTGTGTCAACATTGCAACTTTTTCTTGTTAGATTTCACCTCATTCCACTTTTTTTTAATTTTTGCAATATTATCAATTTTGCAATTTTTGCAGAATGTGTGGCGGGCCGGTAAACAATTACTTGCGGGCCGCAAATGGCCCCCGGGCCGCACTTTGGACACCCCTGCTTTAGGTCAACTCGTCACACATTATCAAAAAATGACTCTTTTTTTTTCTCAAATTCTAGTTGAAATTAAGATCCAATTACCGGTACACAGAAATTAACTTCAATAGTTTGAATTTGGAACTGAACATTTAAATATTTATTGTTTCCGAAGGGTAACAATTCTGAGGTAGGTCAGCATCTTGCAACAAATCAGACTAATAAAAAAAGGGGGAATAACCACTTGGCTCTTTAATTCTAGCAACTGGTTAAAAACCTTGTTATACCAGCTGTGGCTGTAGGCAACCTCCTAGCGTAGTTTTCAGTGAGATAGCAGTAGCTAAATGATAAGTGGCCAGCATTTACATAATTATGTGGTTTAAAATGTTTGTTGTGCTCATTAGCTGTTGGGGTTGTTGTTTACAATGAACTCCTCAGCTGTATTCCGATTGGCTGAGTGAGCAATTACTGCTATTACAACATTGGTTCTGTGGCTGCTGTGTTGTGTGACACACTTAACAAGAGTCCATTCACTTTCAATCCATCACGTCACCATATTTGGTCTTCGCCTCTGTTTGTTCCTCTACTTTAGACACTGAAAGACAAGCAGTGAAAAAAAAGTAGTAAACGCCAAGCATCCAAGTTTGAACATGTAACATTCAGGCCACTGACTCTTACCCTGTGGCTGGGATCTGTCTGGGACTTTTCCAGTTTCTAGTAGCAACCAGAGGTCAGAGCACTTCTGCGTTTCCCACCGTGTCACGGCGTAGCTGCCTACTGATGACGCCACTGAGAGAGAGGATGTGCGGAGTTATGGAGAGAAGACAAACCAAGATCGAAAGGACTTATTCTATTATTCCTCACCGATGGAAATAAGTAGATTCCATTGCAGAGGATAAGGAAGTCTCTTCTGCAGAACTTTCTGGACAAGAAAAAAACCAACAGCACCTGTAATAAAAGTTGAAAGACAAAATGACTCCTTATTGATGTTTTGTAACAGTGATATGTCTCTACAGCCTATGTGATAACAGGTTGGTAACACACACAACACAAAAAACAAGCTGTTACACATCTTGAAATAAAGACGGTTACGTTGTTGTATATGACATATGGCATCTATTGCGTTGGACAAGTGCAAATTTATGTATATAAAGTGCACAATTGCACTTCTTGGGACCACACACTGTCGGAGACAGAGACAAACAACTCATTAGCAATAAAGCTACGGACACACAAAAAACTAAAAGCACTTTTAAACTGTGTAAATACCAGCACCAAGGCTAGTTTTTTGATGAAACACTTCCAATAGACGTATTTACCTTGTACTTGCCGTATTTAACGATTTAGAATGCATAAAAAGCAGAAAAATATATGTTCTTGTCTTACATAAGGATCGTGAATGGCAGGTAAAATGTTAAAAAAAAAAAAAAAAAAAAATGTCCAGCTCCCCTTTATTCTTACAGAGAAATTTGAGCAACAACAAAAAAATGTGTCCTAAATGTTTTACGTCATTAAAAAAGTTAAAAACCTAAGGACTTTTGTGTCATGTTTTGTTTTGAAAATAATCAAATCAAATGTCCCCAGAGGGTTAAATGTGTTTTGAAAAACAGTAGACAAAATTAGACACCTGTACAATCTACAAAACCCAAAACCAGTGAAGTTGGCACGTTGTGTAATTCATAAATAAAAACAGAATACAATGATTTGCAAATCCTTTTCAACTTATATTAAATTGAATAAGACTGCAAAGACAAGATACTTAACGTTCGAACTGGAAAACTTTGTTATTTTTTTGCAAATAATAGCTCATTTGGAATTTGATGCCTGCAACATGTGGCAAAAAAGACAGAGAGAGTTGAGGAATGCTCATCATACAGTTATTTGGAACATACGACAGGTGAACAGGCTAATTGGGAACAAGTGGGTGCCATGATTGGGTATAAAAGCAGCTTCCATTAAATGCTCAGTCATTCACAAACAAGGATGGGGCGAGGGTCACCACTTTGTCAACAAATGTGTGAGCAAACTGTCCAACAGTTTAAGAACAACATTTCTCAACCAGCTATTGCAAGGAATTTAGGTATTTCACCATCTACGGTCCATAATATCATCAAAAGGTTTAGAGAATCTGGAGAAATCACTGCACGTAAGCGATGATGTTACGGACCTTCGATCCCTCAGGTGGTACTGCATCAAAAAGCGACATCAGCGTGTAAAGGATATCACCACATGGGCTCAGGGACACTTCAGAGAACCACTGTCAGTAACTACAGTTGGTCGCTAAATCTGTACGTGCAATTTAAAACTCTACTATGCAAAGCCAAAGCAATGTATCAACAACACCCAGAAAATGCCGCCGGCTTCACTGGGCCCGAGCTCATCTAAGATGGACTGATACAAAGTGGAAAAATGTTCTGTGGTCTGACGAGTCCACATTTCAAATTGTTTTTGGAAACTATGGCTGTCGTGTCCTCCGGAACAAAGAGGAAAATAACCATCCGGATTGTTCTAGGCGCAAAGTTTAAAAGCCAGCATCTGTGATGGTATGGGGGTGTATTAATGCCCAAGGTATGGGTAACTTACACATCTGTGAAGGCACCATTAATCCTAAAAAGTACATACAGGTTTTGGAGCAACATATGTTGCCATCCAAGCAACGTTATCATGGACGCCCCTGCTTATTTCAGCAAGACAATGCCAAGCCACGTGTTTTAACAGCGTGGCTTCATAGTAAAAGAGTGCGGGTACTAGACTGGCCTGCCTGTAGTCCAGATCTGTCTCCCATTGAAAATGTGTGGCGCATTATGAAGCCTAAAATACCACAACGGAGACCCCGGACTGTTGAACAACTTAAGCTGTATATTAAGCAAGAATGGGAAATAATTCCACCTGAAAAGCTTAAGAAATTGGTCTCCTCAGTTCCCAAACGTTTACTGGGTGTTGTTAAAAGGAAAGGCCATGTAACACAGCGGTAAAAATGCCCCTGCGCCAACTTTTTTTGCAATGTGTTGCTGCCATTAAATTCTAAGTTAAGGATTATTTGCCAAAAAAAAATTAGTTTCTCAGTTTGAACATTAAATATCTTGTCTTTGCAGTCTATTCAATAGAATATAAGTTGAAAAGGATTTGCAAATCATTGTATTCTGTTTTTATTTACGATTTACACAACGTGCCAACTTCACTGGTTTTGTATTATGCCATCAAGTGGTAGACAATTGAAGGTTTATGTAGTACAATATTTATTTTGTGAAACGTTCAGTTCAGCACAAATTGGTATTTGGTGGAAATAGTGAAATACAGCCAAATAATAGTGAAACAAATGGACCTACCAAGCAAAAATGTCCCAGTCCCCTTCATGAAAGCATGAGACTGGCAGGCTGCATATCTTTCTAAGCCCTGAGACAAACAATTACACAATAAGAAACATTTATTCTTGTTGCTTATATTTCAAAATGTAAACATTTATACGACATAGCACAGATATTAGCATGTAGTAAAGTGTCCTCTAAATATACAAGACAGCTCGACAAGCTACGTTTTTAAAAACTCACCGGATGTTTTGCCGCCAACGCATCGTCCACTTTAGTAATACCAAGATTGACCATTTTTTATTATTCGGGAAAAAAAAGTAGAAGTATTAAACGGACAAAAATGACCCTAATGTGCAGATGCCGGGCAGTTACACAACTTCCGGGATGCGAGATAAACAACAACCGAGTAAGAAGAAGGTTAAAATTAAAACAAGGGTGACATCTACAGGACTGGAGGTAGTACTGCAACGTATACATTCAAATCTAAGGCTTTTTCATCATCCATCCATTTTCCCTTTTGGGGTCGCAGGGGGTGCTGGAGCCTATTTCAGCTGCATTCGGGCGGAAGGCGGGGTACACCCTGGACAAGTCGCCACCTTATCGAAGGGCCAAGACAGATAGACTGTACAGTAAAATCTACACTTTTTTTTTTAAATTGCTTTATCAAAATTAGAAATTGCCATTCGAAGTGAATCAATATGTTTAAAAAAAATGTATTATAAAGAAATATTTGTTATTTCTTCAATAAAGAAAAATGTGTTTGGATTTAGAATCGGTATGAATAAGAATCGTGATTATTGAGATTAAACATTTATTTTTTTAAATTGATTCTTAGTTTAAAAAAAAAAAGCAATGTTTTTTTATAACTCGATTTTTGAAAAGTATGAACGGATTTAGACTTTATATGAATAAGAATTTAAATTCGGGTGTATTGAGATGGCCTAAAAAATATATTTTTAAAGATTGATTCTTTAAAAAAAAAAAAAAAAAAGTTTAGTTAAAAAATATACATAAATAGATTTTTTTAAAGTATGAATGGATTTAGAATCGGTATGAATAAGAATCGCGATTTGGATTATTTTACATTTTAATAGTGAATTTTGCTAATTTTTCATAACAAATGAACAAATGACACTAAAAGAAAAAAATGTTATGGTATTATTTCATGATATTAGACAAAAAAAAATTGGGAGAGATAAAAAGGGGCTAATTTTGCATAACAAATTACACTGTAAAAAATATATATTTTATGGTATCAAAACAGTTTTACGACACAAAAAAACGATTTTCCAGTACAAAAAACTATTTTATGGTAACCTGACAGCTCATGTAGCAAAACTTTACGGTAAAATCTATGGTGTTTTTTTACATGTTTATTACTTGCAACTTTTGCATAACAAATGAACAAATTACACTGTAAAAAAAAATCGATTTCACGGTGTAATAAAATATTTTACTATTAAAAAAAAGGATTTTACAGTACACAAAATGATTTTATGGTATTAAAAAAACTAAAATTTTTCGATAAAAAAAGGCTGAACATTTTGCATAACAGATAAACAAATTTCACTGTAAAAAACGATTGTACAGAATAGAAAACGATTTTATGGGAAAAAAACTAAAAACTAAACAATTACGGTATAAAAACAATTTGACGGCACAGAAAAGTTCTCTAGGACAAAAAATCGATTTCATGGTGTAATAAAAGATTTTACTATAAAAACAAAAGGATTTTACAGTATACACAATTATTTTATGGTATTAAATAAACAAAAAAAATTCGATTAAAAAAGGCTGAAAATTTTGCATAACAGATGAACAAATTTCACTGTAAAAAATGATTTTACGGAATAGAAAACGATTGTATGGGAAAAAACTAAACAATTACGGTATAAAAACAATTTGACGGCACAGAAAAGTTCTCCAAGACAATTTTTACGGTGCAAAAAAATGACAGCTCAGCTAAGAATTACTGTAAAATCTATGGTGTTTTTTACTTTAGTATTGGTGGCAAATTATCAATCAATCAATCAATGTTTATTTATATAGCCCTAAATCACAAGTGTCTCAAAGGGCTGTACAAGCCACAACGACATCCTCGGTACAGAGCCCACATACGGGCAAGGAAAACTCACCCCAGTGGGACGTCAATGTGAATGACTATGAGAAACCTTGGAGAGGACCGCATATGTGGGTAACCCCACAATAAATGAACAAATCACACTGTAAAAAAAAAAGTATTTTACAATAAAAAACAAAATTTTACAGTATAAAAATAATTTTATAGTATAAATAATATTTTACGGTGTACAAACAATTTTATAAAATGAACATGAACAAATTACATTGTAAAAAATATTTTTCGGTATAGAAAATTATTTAATGGTACAAAATAAATAAATAATTGACGGTACAAAAAACGTTTTTGCAGCACAAAAAATATTTTTATGATGAAAAAACTGACAGCTTAGTCACCAAAATTTAACAGTAAAATTTACAGTATTTTTTAACATTTTAATGTTGAATTTAGCAAATTTTAGCTCAGTCGCTAAAAATGACTGTAAAATCTATGGTGGTCAGTTGTGTTCAATGTAATGAAAGAAAAAAAAAAAAGATATTAAATTACATGTATTATTATAAATATACTATTTAGTGATCGTATAAAAAATAAAAGGAGCATTTGGATATATACATGTTGTAACACACAAGCTGACAAGCACTTTCTTTTTACGTTAATACATAAAAAGAAAAGCAAACTGTCATGAAAATGGATCAAATATAGTCATGTATGAGTCGAGTCCGGACTTTTATTTATATTTGTGGTTTCCCACAGACAGCACCCCCTCCGATGACCACCGGTGACCTCCTTTGTGACGCCACAACGCCCTCCAAAGAGTGAAAAGAGACAGCAGATGGAGAGAATGTGGGTTCTGTTACCAGACCACCAAGCCTGGGGGGCTTTACATCTGCTACCGCTTACCAGGAAATAAGAGAAAGTGGACGCTTCAGGTGAAATTAGTCGATAAATAGCATCTTAAAAAGCATGTGAGCTGAAGTTAACTTGGATTCATAAAAAATATGGAGTAGTCTATTGAAACCCATCCATGCGATAAAATGTCTTTATGTTTTTTAACTTTTTTTCTACAACGGTTAGAAGTAGCTGACCTGTGCTTTCATTTGCACGGCTTGTTAAAAGCAATTTAGTTGACTGATTGAAAAAATATATACACAATTTGTGTATTTATTGTTTATAAATAATAAAGTGTGTTCGAGAAACTAAACACAGCTGAATTTTCTGTACAATGTAAATACCATTTATTTGTTGCTCTAAGCCAGGGGTCCCCAAACTTTTTGACCTGGGGGCCGCATTGTGTTAAAAAAATTATATATATATATATATATTGCCAAAAGTATTTGGCCACCCATCCAAATGATGAGAATCAGGTGTCCTAATCACTTGGCCCGGTGTATAAAATCAAGCACTTAGGCATGGAGGCTGTTTCTACAAACATTTGTGAAAGAATGGGCCACTCTCAGTGATTTCCAGCGTGGAACTGTCATAGGATGCCACCTGTGCAACAAATCTAGTCGTGAAATGTCCTCCCTCCTAAATATTCCAAAGTCAACTTTATTTTAAGAAAAGTGAAGAGTTTGGGAACAACAGCAACTCAGCCACCAAGTGGTAGACCACGTAAACTGACAGAGGGGTCAGCATAGTGCAAAGACTTTCTGCACAGTCAGTTGCTACAGAGCTCCAAACTTCATGTGACCTTCCAATTAGCCCACGTACAGTACGCAGAGAGCTTCATGGAATGGGTTTCCATGGCCGATCAGCTGCATCTAAGCCATACATCAACAAGTCCAATGCAAAGCGTGTGATGCGGTGGTGTAAAGCATGTCGCCACTGGCCTCTAGAGCAGTGGAGACGCCTTCTCTGGAGTGATGAATCACGCTTTTCCATCTGGCAATCTGATGGACCAGTCTGGGTTTGGAGGTTGCCAGGAGAACGCTACATTTCGGACTGCATTGTGCCGAGGGTGAAATTCGGTGGAGGAGGAATTATGGTGTGGGGTTGTATTTCAGGAGTTGAGCTTGGCCCCTTAATTTCAGTGAAAAGATCTTTGAATGCTCCAGGATACTAAAACATTTTGGACAATTCCATGCTCCCAACCTTGTGGGAACAGTTTGGAGCGGGCCCCTTCCTCTTCCAACATGACTGTGCACCAGGTTACAAAGCAAGGTCCATAAAGTCATGGATGACAGTCTGGTGTGGATGAACTTGACTGGCCTGCACAGAGTCCTGACCTGAACCCGATAGAACTCATTTGGGATGAATTAGAGAGGAGACTGAGAGCCAGGCCTTCTCCACCAACATCAGTGTGTGACCTCACCAATGCGCTTATGGAAGAATGGTGGAAAATTCCTATAAACACACTCCGCGACCTTGTGGACAGCCTTCCCAGGAGAGTTGAAACTGTAATAGCTGCAAAAGGTGGCCAGACATCATATTGAACCCTATGGGTTAGGAATGGAATGGCACTTCAAGTTCATATGTGAGTCAAGGCAGGTGGCCAAATACTTTTCAGAGCATCTTTTTTGTCCGGACACACGTTTCCCCAGCGATTTCGCCATTTTTTTCTCCCTTGCACACTAATTGACTGAAAGAGCACGTGCACTCGACGTCACGTTATCGATGAGAAAATGCATTTTTAGACAATATGATTTGCCTGAGCGGCTAGGAGACCCCAAGAGTAACAAGCGGTAGAAAATGGATTGATGAATGAGCGAGAAAGAACAGATTAAAAAAAAAAAGTTTTCTTATTTTTTACTTGGGACTTGCTGCGGGGCTTCGCCTATAGTTGTAAAGTTTGATCAACTGTAGTTGGGAACATTTAGGGGAGTGACAAGCAGTGCACGTGTTTGTAAAGATTGCACAAATTTTTGCAGCAAATTCCCTAAAAACACTCAAGTGCTCCCTTTGTATAGAGCACGGGTGTCAAAGTCATTTTCACTGAGGGCCACATTGCAGTTATGGCCGCCCTCAGAGGGGCCGGCTGCTTGTAACATTAATAAAAGAAACATACATTAGCCGCATGATATTGTCAAGATGATTACTTATGCATTTGATTAGTAAATGCATATTTTACCTACACTGTAAGAGAAAAAAAATCTGTGGATTTTGCATTAAAAAAAGGCATAATTTTACCATAAAATTTACAGTAAGATGGTCACACTATTTTACTGTAAAATGCTGGTAATTGAGATGCCAGTTTTTTTGCATAAAAAATACGGTTGCTGTTTACACAGTGTAAAAATGGTACCAGTTTTTTTATTATGTATAAGATTCTGAAGGGGTTTTTAAAAATATATATATGTTTACAGTGATGGATAATTTGCTTTGAAATCATGAGGCTAAGTACACTGCAAAAACTGAAATCTAAGTAAGATCAAATATGTCAAATAAGGGTGATATTTGCTAATTTTCTGTCTGATAAGATAATCAGATTTTATGTTAGAGTGTTTTACTTGTTTTACGTGTTTTGGTCCTAAATGATCTCAGTAAGATATTACAGCTTGTTGCTGAGATTTTATGACCTATATTGAGAAAAACATGCTTGAAACTAGAATATCAACTGTTGCAAAGCTCTGTCATCAACACTCACACGTATAAAACTACTTTTTTAAAGTAATAATTTCTTACTTCAAGCATGAAAAAAAAAATCATATGTCAAGATAATGGCACTAGCATTTACTTAATTTAAGAATATTTTTCAACGTATTGAGCAAAAAGGTCTATTTTTTTTCTACCAAGAAAAGTGCACTTATTAGTGAGAATATACTTATTTTAAGGAATTTTTGGGTCCATTGAGGTTAGCTCATTTTACTTGTTTTGGAAAGTCTTGACAAGCCAAATTTTCTTGGCAGATCTACTGGCAGATAATTTTGCTTAGTTCAAATAAAATACCCCTAATTTTTTTCTTTTCTTCTTGTTTTAGAACACTGACTTTTTGCAGTGTAGATATTTATGTATGTTTTTACCCCAAAAATGTTTCGAATGTGTAATATATATGTTGCCTTATTAGATAAAGTACCAATGATTGTCACACACACACACTAGGTGTGGCGAAATTATTCTCTGCATTTGACCCATCACCCTTGATCATCCCCTGGGAGGTGAGGGGAGCAGTGGGCAGCAGCGATGGCCACGCCCGGGAGTCATTTTTTGGTGATTTAACCCCCAATTCCAACCCTTGATGCTGAGTGCCAAACAGGGAGGTAATGGGTCCCATTTTTATAGTCTTTGGTATGACTCGGCCAGGGTTTGAACTCACAACCTACCGATCTCAGGGCGGAGTCTCTAACCACAGTTTAAAAGATATAACTGCATGCAGTACATGTCTTTTTTTTCCTGTTAAAATAGAAAAAGAAAGAACGATAAAGTACTTCATTGATGCAGATTATTTCCAAGCTTTCACAGGCCATTCAAAATGATGTGGCGGGCCAAATCCCCGGGCCTTGAGTTTGACACCTGTGGTATAGAGGAACTCGGGACTACTGTAAACACATCGGCATTGCCATTTTAACCTTGCCAGCCAACACTGGGATCCAAACTTGTGATTTACATAACTGAGGCGTTCCTCAAGGCACCTGTTAAAGTCCTCTCCTTTTAGGCCTTTTTTTCAAGATGTGATTTATGCCAGTGTTTTTCAACCACTGTGCCACGGCACACTAGTGTGCCGTGAGATACAGTCTGCTGTGCCCTGGGAGATTATCTAATTTCACCTATTTGGGTTACAAATATTTGTTGCAAACCAGTAATTATAATCCGCAAATAATGTGCCGTTGTTGAGTGTCTGTACTGTCTGGAGATCGGCAGACTTACCACATTACACTCTTCCATATCAGTAGGTGGCAGCTGGTAGCTAATTGCTTTGTAGATGTCGGAAACAGCGGGAGGAAGCGTGCAGGTAAAAAGGTATAAACAAAAGGTGAGTGTCCCTAAGAAAAGGCATTGAAGCTTAGGGAAGGCTATGCAGAACAAAACTAAAACTGAACTGGCTACAAAGTAAACAAAAACAGAATGCTGGACAACAGCAAAGACTTACTGTGGAGCAAAGACGGCGTCCACAAAGTACATCCGAAAATGACATGACAATCAACATTGTCCCCACAAAGAAGGATAAAAACAACTGTCATATTCTTGATTGCTAAAACAAAGCAGGTGTGGGGAATAGCGGTCAAGGAAGACATGAAACTGCTAAAAGGAAAATACCAAAAAAAAGAGAAGAAAACACCAAAATAGGAGCGCAATACAAGAACTAAAACACTACACACAGGAAAACAGCAAAAAACTCAAAATAAGTCACGGAGCGATGTGACAGGTGGTGACAGTACACCTACTTTGAGACAAGAGCTATATTGATGCATGCTTGGTTATGGTTTAAAGTCATATCCAACAACTGCGACAACTTTTTATTGTCAATATTGGCTGCTGAGTTTAATTTTTTAATGATTTCTGCTGGTGTTGTGCCTCGGGATTTTTTCAATGAAAAAAATGTGCCTTGGCTCAAAAAAGGTTGAAAAACACTGATGTATGCAACTAAAAGGTGTTGTAGCTTGTAAAAATAAAGACATACTGTGGTTCATTTTTATTTATAATCATTTTACATTGGAAAAGCAATTGTGTTATCCCCTCCTCAACTCTATTCACATATTGTAGCTCTTTATTTCTAAGTGATTTATGTTCCTACTCTTACAAAACCAAAATAAAATAAAATAAATCAGACAATGTCCAACTCACACCCCATCAACGACAAATGTGCTAACATGGGAGCTAACTTTTTAGTGCAGTGGTGAAAACCTGTCCTCTCACACGCACGCAAACATACATTACACAATCAACGAGTCGCATGTAAATGTGGGGACATAACATGCTCCAAAAGTGTCTGGACTCCTCAGCGAGGACACATTTAAGCATTGTGAGCAGAAGGTGGAAGGCAAATTTGACAACAGTTCATAATTAAAAATAGTCTCTGAAATAAAATACAACAAAAAAAGAGTCCGGGGGTAGGGGTGGGAGGATTCAAGTTTTAAAGTTCGAGACGCATGGAAGATTTCCGTGACAGCGTGCAAAAAAAACAAACTTTGAAGGTCGTGACTAAATAACACATAATCAAGTAGTAAACCCTTTACCCCAAATAAGTCATAAAAAATGCTGAAAAAGGTCCCATATTGTCCACTTCAGTTTGCCTTCAAATATCATCTGGGCTAAATAGGCTTTCACAATCAATGTTTTAAATAAATATAGCTCCACTGATAGAATTTCTTCAGAAAAATACCCCCGTGCTCCACACACACACACACACACACACACACACACACACACACACACACACACACACACACACACACACACACACACACACACACACACACACACACACACACACACACACACACACACACACACACACACACACACACACACACACACACACACACACACACACACACACACACACACACACACACACACACACACACACACACACACACACGCTCACAAGGAACTCCACATGTGCACACACAAGTTATTGAAAATGAAGGGATTTCTTAAATTGCTTACACCTGTGATGAATGTTAAGTTGTGTCGTGAAGTAGAAAACAAAAGGAGTACCAAATATTGCCAGCGAGTGGAGAATTTAGTAGGTAGTTTTTGTTTTTGGAAACTTTGTACCATCATAATAAACATATCAAAGAAAATGCCACAATTTAGCAGCTACTTTACAATGAAACAGTGACAAATTAAACAACATTTTAACGGCAATATGGCCCCTTTAAGAAGACGTGTTCACTCATGAGCGCACACACACACACACACGCGCGCACGCACGCACAATACTGTTAGTGTCATCCATTCTGATGGGGTGGTGGCGGCAACAGCAGACAAAAAAGGTTGTGTGAGGAGGGCGGCCGCGTGCCCCACTGGAAATACAGTGACATGGTCCCGTTGCAGCGCCCCCGAGGGGTTCGACCCGTTTAGCAGAGGAAGCCTCCTCAACGGAACCGGGTGAGGATGTCCGTGCGGTCCAAAAGAAGCTATATTCCGGTTGGTCGGCAAGACAAGTCGATACCTCTCGGAACGATTAGCAGCAGCAGGTTGAGCTCGAGAATGCCTCCCCGAGAAAAAAAACTAAACGTTCCTGTCGTCCACGTGAGAAGCAAGCCATGAAGAATTGACTGTTCTGGGAAGTGGCAGGTGTCCATCTTAGTGCACCCTCCGTTTCATTCTGCATCCCATTCGTCAGGCAAGCACAATGTCGCTTGTGGTTGTCTCTTACGCACAACCCGCTTATCAAGACCCCATTTCCACCCACCGGGTCCCACCCCGCCACCGTCCCTTCCCTTCCGAGGCAACGATAAGATCACCGCTCGGGCTCCGACTCCAACGCCAGCGCCCGCTTGCGCTCTCGACACTGCTTCTTGTGGGCGGGCCAGTCCCTCTGCTGGCACTGGGAGCCGCAGTAGCGGGCCACTTGGCAGCGTCCGCAGATATTGAACTCGCGAAGCTGGGAAGACACCAGAGACGTTGGGTCAATTCCGAGGGAACGCACATTGAGACGCGGCCGATCGACTGAAAGACTCACCCGCCTCTCGATGAGCGAACACGGCGGGTAGTGACACTCGTAGTACGTGCACGAGCACTCCTCCTCCTCCACTAGCTCGCCGTTGGCGTTGTAGTAGCGTGTGCGGCTCAGCTCCAGGTACTGCTCCTCCACCGGGTCGGCCGGAACCTGCTGGATGGCCAGCCAGTACAGTGACTGCTCCCTGGTTGAGTAAGGGATGATAATGATATTTATTTATTTGAATTAGGATAATGCATATTCATCAACATAGAGCAACAATGTAAACATGCCGGAGTCAGCACAATAACTCATTTTCATCCGTTGTCGTAAGGCAGGTTAATACAGTAATCATTCAACAGGTCATGATTAGGGATGTCCGGATAAATGCTTTAAAATGTAATATCGGAAATTATCGGTATCGGTTTCAAAAAGTAAAATGTATGACTTTTTAAAACGCCGCTGTGTACACGGACGTAGGGAGAAGTACAGAGCGCCAATAAACCTTAAAAGGCACTGCCTTTGCGTGCCGGCCCAGTCACATAATATCTACAGGCATACTTGGTCAACAGCCATACAGGTCACACTGAGGGTGGAGGTATAAACAACTTTAACACTGTTACAAATATGCGCCACACTGTGAACCCACACCAAACAAGAATGACAAACACATTTTGGGAGAACATCCGCACCGTAACACAACAAACACAACAGGATACCCAGAACCCCTTGCAGCACTAACTCTTCCGGGACGCTACAATATACACTCCCGCAACACCATACACCTCAAACCCCCCCTCCACCCCTCCCCTAACCTCCTCATGCTCTCTCAGGGAGAGCATGTCCCAAATTCCAAGCTGCTGATTTGAGGCATGTTAAAAAAAATAATGCACTTTGTGACTTTATTAATAAATATGGCAGTGCCATGTTGGCATTTTATTCCATAACTTGAGTCGATTTATTTTGGAAAACCTTGTTACATTGTTTAATGCATCACAACAAAATTAGGCAGAATAATGTGTTAATTCCACAACCGTATATATCGGTATCGGTTTATATCGGAATCGGTAATTAAGAGTTGGACAATATCGGAATATCGGCAAAAAAGCCATTATCGGACATCTCTAATTACAAGCATACCATAAGCACAGATCATGGACAAAAAAATAAAACGAACAAAAAAAAGTGAATAATCCAATTGTGCGTGCA
>NC_084738.1:1915173-1942673 GCF_033978785.1 Entelurus aequoreus
GTTTCACTGCAATAAGACACTTTTGGTAGCCATCCACAAGCTTCTGGTAGAATTTTTGACCATTCCTCTTGACAAAATTCGTGCAGTTCAGCTAAATGTGTTGGTTTTCTGACATGGACTTGTTTCTTCAGCATTGTCCACACGTTTAAGTCAGGACTTTAGGAAGGCCCTTCCAAAACCTTCATTCTAGCCTGATTTAAGCCATTTCTTTACCACTTTCGACGTGTGTTTGGGGTCATTGTCCTGTTGGAACACCCAACTGCGCCCAAGACCCAACCTCCGGGCTGATGATTTTAGGTTGTCCTGAAGAATTTGGAGGTAATCCTCCTTTTTCATTGTCCCATTTACTCTCTGTAAAGCACCAGTTCCATTGGCAGCAAAACACAGCATAATACTACCACATACTTGCCAACCTTGAGACCTCCAATATCGGGAGGTGAGGGGTAGGGGGGGGGGGGGGGGGGGCTTGGTCGGGGGTGGGGGGTGGTTGGGGGCGTGGTTATTTACAGCTAGAATTCACCAACTTGAGTATTTCATACACATATATATATTTATATATATATATATATATATATATATATATATATATATATATATATATATATATATATATATATATATATATATATATATATATATATATATATATATATATATATATATATATATATATGTATGAAATACTTGACTTTCAGTGAATTCTAGCTATATATATATATACATATATATTTTTTTAAATTTACATATAAATAAAAGAAATACTTGAATTTCAGTGTTCCGGTGGCTATCCATTAGATGGCAGTATTGTCCTGTTTAACTTCTCCGTTCATGATGAGTATATCATTTCGGCCACCGTGTTCAATGGAGAAGTCTGTTCTACAAAATGTACAGGCAACATACACCTTCCCCTTCGAACTGTCCTGGATGAACTGAAATTCTTGTTTCCATTTGTTTTGGAACTTGCGAGCGTATTTCTTCATCTTGCTCGTCGACGGCGTCGCCGTGTCTGTAATTTCCTCGTTCTTCTGCTTTGTCTCCTTGTTGTGTGCGCAGTTGTGCACTCTACTCTCTAAAAGCCCTAGATGTTATGACGTCATTGGGCAGGCAAAGTGGTTTATATTGTGGGAAAGCGGACGTGAGAACAGGCTGTCCCCCACTCAGTCTCAGGTCCGCATTGAGCTGGAGGGGGCGTGGCCTGCAGCTCCGGCTGAATACCGGGAGTTTGTCGGGAGAAAATCTCTGCCGGGAGGTTGTCGGGAGAAGCGCTGAATACCGGGAGGGTTGGCAAGTATGTACTACCACCACCATGATTAACGGTAGGAGTAGTGTTCCTGGGATTAAAGACCTCACATTTTCTCCTCCAAACATATTGCTGGGTATTGGTGCCAAACAGCTCAATTTTTGTTTCATCTGACCACAGAACTTTCCTCCAGAAGGTCTTATCTTTGTCCATGTGATGTCAGATGAAACAAACATTTTCAGTAGAGCCATAATAAATTCATAAAAGAACCAAACTTCATGAATGTTTTTTTTGTGACCAACAAGTATGTGCTCCAATCACAAAAAAACAAGAGTTGTAGAAATGATTGGAAACTCAAGACAGCCATGACATTATGTTCTTCACAAGTGTATGTCAACTCTTGACCTCGATTGTATCCTCCAGGGTATGTCAGAGTAGATTTCCACGAACAGGAAGCGAGAAGAAGTGTAAGTGTGTCCAAGATGGACATTTACAAGGTAGAGTAGTGGGAGATGGAAGAAGCAGACAGGTGACACGTGAGCTAAGCGGGTGTACACAGCTGCTCTACATTAGCCGACCCCAGAAACGTTTACAGTAAGTGTATCCCAATCTGCTAGCGTGTGTTGGGTCGAAGCAGTAGCACAAGTCAATTAAATAACTGTTAATTCATGCATGTTTTTAAAAATTTAAATGTCAACCTCCATCAAGCTTTTGAGCACGGGTCGGATGCCGACTTGTTAACTTGTGCACGGCACGGATGCGTACGGCGTGGAGTGAGGCGGACCTTGTTGTTGATTTGTTTCTCCCCAGCACATCCATCATGCTGTCAATTGATCCAAAGTGTCCTCTCAAGTCCCGGAGGAGGCCGAGTCTCAAAATTCCCTCAATTACGTTGTCAAGCGTCTGGGCAATATGATTAGACCTAAAAGCTTTTTGGTAAAATCCTAATAACCCTCATTTTAACCTGAACTCATTGATGCATTATGAAACACAGGGAGTGATATTGTGTCCACTCGATGCCCCGGTGTTAGGGATGTGCGTATCGATCCTGTGGTATCGATATATCGATACTCACGCGCTACTCATTTGGCATCACTTTTCTGAAAAAAGTATCGATATAAACCAAAAAACGGCGTGTGGGGGGTGCGAGCATCACTTTCAGATGTTTTTGATGACTTACTTAAAGGCCTACTGAAAGCCACTACTACCGACCACGCAGTCTGATAGTTTATATATCAATGATGAAATCTTAACATTGCAACACATGCCAATACGGCCGGGTTAACTTATAAAGTGACATTTTAAATTTCCCGCCACACTTCCGGTTGAAAAAGCCTTCGAAGGATGACGTATGCGCGTGACATAGCCCGAGGAACAGAGGTATGCCTTCTCCATTGAATACAATACAAAAAAGCTCTGTTTTCATTTCATAATTCCACAGTATTCTGGACATCTGTGTTGGTGAATCTTTTGCAATTTGTTTAATGAACAATGGAGGCTGCAAAGAAGAACGTTGTAGGTGGCTGTAGCAACACAAGGACCACTTACTCGGATAGCAGACGCCTAGCCGATGCTAGCAGACGCCTAGCCGATGCTAGCCGCCAACCGCACGGATGATCTGGTGAAGTCCTTCGTCGCGCCGTCAACCGCTGGAATGCAGGTGAGCACGGGTGTTGCTGAGCAAAGCAGATGAGGGCTGGCTGGCGTAGGTGAAGCGCTAATGTTTTTATCATAGCTCTGTGAGCTCCGGTTGCTAAGTTGGCCTTAGCGTCGTTAGCAACAGCATTGTTAAGCTTTGACAGGCTGAGATCTATTAACCGTGTAGTTACATGTACATGGTTTAATAGTATTGTCGATATTCTGTCTATCCTTCCAGTCAGGGATTTATTTATTTTGTTTCTATCTGCATTTGAGACAGATGCTATCACGTTAGCTCATGCTAAAGATGCTAAAGAGCTTCGTCGATGTATTGTCGTGGAGATAAAAGGCACTGTAATGTCCATTTCGCGTTCTCGACTCTCATTTTCAAGAGGATATAGTATCCGAGGTGGTTTAAAATACAAATCCGTGATCCACAATAGAAAAAGGAGAGAGTGTGGAATCCAATGAGCCAGCTTGTACCTAGCGAAAAAAGATACATCCTGGCGTCCTGCACTGCATTCTAGTCCGTCACTCTAACGTTCCTGGTCCACAAATCTTTCATCCTCGCTCAAATTAATGGGGTAATCGTCACTTTCACGGTCCGAATAGCTCTAGCTGCGTTGAAAACAATAGGAAAATATGAGGGAGGGAACAACTGACAACGTCACGCTGCTTCCGGTAGGGGCAAGGTTTTTTTTTATCCGAGACCAAAAGTTGTGAACTTTATCGACGTTGTTCTCTACTAAATCCTTTCAGCAAAAATATGGCAATATCGCAAAATGATCAAGTATGACACATAGAATGGATCTGCTATCCCCGTTTAAATAAAAAAAAATTCATTTCAGTAGGCCTTTAACTTCCTATGTGCTGGGACACCCCTGTACCTGGCAGAGTATAGAGCTGGCCCAGTCACGTGACAGGAGACAGCGAATGAGCGTGGTCAACGTGCAACACACACACAGCCAGCCGACAGCGATGCAGCCAGGCATATCCAGTGTTGTCCAATTGTTGACTTAAAACAGGCATTGTTTTTTTTTTTTTTTTAGTAATGTTTACTGAATATTTTTGTTTAAATGATTATCCTAAATTCAAATAATTTCCACACAGGGGAATTTACTGTTAGTTGAAAATTGCTTGAGTATTTAAAACAAGATAAGAAAGAGATACAATTTGGAGATTCTTCATCTTTGCATTACAGTTTTATTTTTTTCCAAGAAAATCTTGAATATATGATTGAATGTGATTTTGGTTTTAATCTGTAACATGATTTCTTACATTAGCCTATTTCATATTTCATTAAAGGCCTACTGAAATGATTTTTTATTTATTTAAACGGGAATAGCAGATCCATTCTATGTGTCATACTTGATCATTTCGCGATATTGCCATATTTTTGCTGAAAGGATTTTGTAGAGAAAATCGACGATAAAGTTCGCAACTTTTGCTCGCTGATAAAAAAAAGCCTTGCCTGTACCGGAAGTAGCGTGACGTCACAGGAGCTAGTATTCCTCACAATTCCCCGTTGTTTACAATGGAGCGAGAGAGATTCGGACCGAGAAAGTGACGATTACCCCATTAATTTGAGCGAGGATGAAAGATTCGTGGATGAGGAACGTTGCAGTGAAGGACTTGAGAGGCAGTGATGGACGTATCTTTTTTCGCTCTGACCGTAACTTAGGTACAAGCTGGCTCATTGGATTCCACACTCTCCTTTTTCTATTGTGGATCACAGATTTGTATTTTAAACCACCTCGGATACTATATCCTCTTGAAAATGAGAGTCGAGAACGCGAAATGGACATTCAGTGCCTTTTATCTCCACGACAATACATCGGCGAAATGCTTTAGCTACGAGCTAACGTGATAGCATCGTGCTTTAACTGCATATAGAAACAAAAAAAATAAACCCCTGACTGGAAGGATAGATAGAAAATCAACAATACTATTAAACCGTGGACATGTAAATACACGGTTAATGCTTTCCAGGCTGGCGAAGGTTAACAATGCTGTGCTAACGACGCCATTGAAGCTAACTTAGCAACCGGACCGCACAGAGCTATGCTAAAAACATTAGCTCTCCACCTACGCCAGCCAGCCCTCATTTGCTCATCAACACCCGTGCTCACCTGCGTTCCAGCGATCGGCGGAAGGACGAAGGACTTCACCCGATGCGTTTGGCGGCCCGGCGACGTAGGAAGTCAAGGTGAGGTCGGCGGCTAGCGTGGCTAGCGTGGCTAGCGCGGCTAGCGCTCCAACAAAGTCCTCCTGGTTGTGTTGCTGTAGTCCGCTGCTAATACACCGATCCCACCTACAACTGTCTTCTTTGCAGCCTTCATTGTTCATTAAACAAATTGCAAAAGATGTCCAGAATACTGTGGAATTATGAAATGAAAACAGAGCTTTTTGTATAGGATTCTACGGGGTACCATAACTTCCGTTATACTGACTTCGTCACGCGCATACGTCATCATACCGCGACGTTTCAGCCGGATATTTCCCGGGAAATTTTAAATGTCACTTTATAAGTTAACCCGGCCGTATTGGCATGTGTTGCAATGTTAAGATTTCATCATTGATGTATAAACTATCAGACTGCGTGGTCGCTAGTAGTGGCTTTCAGTAGGCCTTTAATTGCTAATTATATCACAAACTTTAAAAAATAACTGCAGCTTCTTGCAATTCGGATTTGACTGTTAATTGGAAAGCCCTAATATTTAATTATTATTATATATAATATATAGTTATTATTATGTATAATATTTAATTTATTTTTCATATTTATGTTATTTATTTTAATTGTACTTTTATTATATATTGACCATAATAAATGTGGTATAAATGGTCTGTATTTGTCTTGTGATTTGTCTTAAATAATAACAATAGTAATAATATTTTTGACTGACAAAAAATTGCCAATAAGAAATTATTGGTATCGGTATCGATGAAAATGCAAGAAAAAGTATCGGTATCGTATCGAATCCTAAAAGTGTGGTATCGCCCATCCCTACCCGGTGTGTCGGTGTCACTGGTGCAGCTTCTGTGTCCTTTGACTGTAAACCACCAAACTGTTTATCATGAAGCGCTTCTTTCGGCTCACTAGTGTCAGCTCGTGCTAAAACAAGGCGAAGGTGTGACGTGCTGCGTTTGACATCGGTTTCTGTCGCCGTCAACATTCTACAAACCCCGTTTCCATATGAGTTGGGAAATTGTGTTAGATGTAAATATAAACGGAATACAATGAATTGCAAATCCTTTTCAACCCTTTTTTAATTGAATGCACTACAAAGACAACATATTTGATGTTCAAACTCATAAACGTTATTTTTATTTTTTTGCAAATAATCATTAACTTAGAATTTCATGGCTGCAACACATGCTAAAGTAGTTGGGAAAGGGCATGTTCACCACTGTGTTACATGGCCTTTCCTTTTAACAACACTCAGTAAACGTTTGGGAACTGAGGAGACACATTTTTTAGCTTAAGTTGTTCAACTGTCCGGGGGTCTCCCTTGTGCTATTTTAGGCTTCATAATGCGCCACACATTTTCAATGGGAGACAGGTCTGGACTACAGGCAGGCCAGTCTAGTACCCGCACTCTTTTACTATGAAGACACGTTGATGTCACACGTGGCTTGGCATTGTCTTGCTGAAATAAGCAGGGGCGTCCATGGTAACGTTGCTTGGATGGCAACATATGTTGCTCCAAAACCTGCATGTACCTTTCAGCATTAATGGCTCCTTCACAGATGTGTAAGTTACCCATGTCTTGGGCACTAATACACCCCCATACCATCACAGATGCTGGCTTTTCAACTTTGCGCCTATAACAATCCGGATGGTTCCATTCCTCTTTGGTCCGGAGGACACGACGTCCACAGTTTCCAAAAACAATTTGAAATCTGGACTCGTCAAACCACAGAACACTTTTCCACTTTGTATCAGTCCATCTTAGATGAGCTCAGGCCCAGCGAAGCCGACGACGTTTCCGGGTGTTGTTGATAAACGGTTTTTGCCTTGCATAGGAGCGTTTTAAATTGCACTTACAGATGTAGCGATCAACTGAAGTTACTGACAGTGGGTTTCTGAAGTGCCCATGTGGTGATATCCTTTACACACTGATGTCGCTTGTTGATGCAGTACAGCCCGCAAGTGTGGGGCATACTTGCCAACCCTCCCGATATTCCCGGGAGACTCCCGAATTTCAGTGACCCTCCCAAAAATCCCCCGGGGCAACTATTCTCCCGAATTTCTCCCGATTTCCACCCGGACAACAATAATGGGGGCGTGCCTTAAAGGCGCTGCCTTTAGCGTCCTCTACAACCTGTCATCACGTCCGCTTTTCCTCTATACAAACAGCGTGCCGGCCGAGTCACATAATATATGCAGCTTTTACACACACACAAGTGAATGCATGGCATACTTGATCAACGGCCATACAGGTCACACTGAGGGTGGACGTATAAACAACTTTAACACTGTTACAAATATGCGCCACACTGTGAACCCACACCAAACAGGAATGACAAACACATTCCGGGAGAACATCCGCACCGTAACACAACATAAACACAACAGAACAAATACCCAGAACCCCTTGCAGCACTAACTCTTCCGGGACGCTACAATATACACCCCCGCTACCACCAAACCCTGCCCCCTCCCCCCAACCCCACCCACCTCAACCCCCCCCCCCCCCCCCCCGGAGGTCTCAAGTAGGGATGTCCGATAATATCGGCCTGCCGATATTATCGGCCGATAAATGCGTTAAAATGTAATATCGGAAATTATCGGTATCGTTTTTTTTTTATTATCTGTATCGTTTTTTTTGTTTTTTTTTTAATTAAATCAACATAAAAAACACAAGATACACTTACAATTAGTGCACCAACCCAAAAAACCTCCCTCCCCCCCCATTTCTTTCTGTTATTAATATTCTGGTTCCTACATTATATATCAATATATATCAATACAGTCTGCAAGGGATACAGTCCGTAAGCACACATGATTGTGCGTGCTGCTGCTCCACTAATAGTACTAACCCTTAACAAGTTAATTTTACTCATTTTCATTCATTACTAGTTTCTATGTAACTGTTTTTATATTGTTTTACTTTCTTTTTTATTCAAGAAAATGTTTTTAATTTAGTTATCTTATTTTATTTATTTTTTTTAAAAAGTACCTTATCTTCACCATACATGGTTGTCCAAATTAGGCATAATAATGTGTTAATTCCACGACTGTATGAATCGGTTGATATCGGTATCGGTTGATATCGGTATCGGTAATTAAAGAGTTGGACAATATCGGAATATTGGATATCGGCAAAAAGCCATTATCGGACATCCCTAGTCTCAAGGTTGGCAAATATGGTGTGGGGTCATTTTGATCTTATAGCGACAAAAATATAGCAGGTTTCATATTCCTTTCTGCCCAGCTTTTCGTTAAAATAAATAAATAAATAAACCAAAAATGTTTCAAACAAATGTGGTGACTTTTTTAATCCAGCCAATGGCACAATCATAAAACACCAACACGGTATCAGTGCAACGTCAACACAGCACTCACTGAGGTATCATTTACCCATTACTACTTACAACATAGCTAGCATTAACCCTAAGCTAATCATATACTGTATTTTTCGGACTATAAGGCGCACTTAAAATCCTTTAATTTTCTCAAAAATCAATGTTGCGCCTTATAACCTAATGTACTGCATAATTCTGGTTGGGCTTACTGACCTCGAAGCAATTTTATTTGGTACTTGGTGTAATGACAAGTGTGGCCAGTAGATGGCAGTCATACATAAGAGATACGTGTGGACTGCTATATGATGGCAGTAAACAACACCGAAATGTTAAATGTTCCATTGAGAATATAGAACATGTGGAGAATGCATATATTTTTAAGAGTTCTTTCTTTATTCATAGTCATGTTTAACGCAGCTAAAATTTTCCCATGTGTACTCTTTCTGCTTGTATCTTATGTCCGCAAGTAAACTCTGGGAGTATGACATACTCCCTTTTTACCTTATCGGTATTAGAAAAATGAGGCTGTATTCCTTTCTGGGCAGGGTGGGGGCTGTTTTCGTATTCAATAAGTTGTCTCATCCCGTTTGAATTTCAGACCACTTCTGGATGCTGGTATTAGCGCATTTGTAAGGACTGGTCTCCTAAAGCTTTAGTAAAACTTGATAATATTCCTATTCTGTCATGATGGTCCTTCTTACTCAACATATATGTCATCTGAAAGAACTTGGGATTGACCTTACACATGGCGCTCAAAAATCTGTGAAAATGTTTTTAGTACGACATCGGTAAGCTATGAAGCCGCACCGCTTGATGGATTGTCGGCGCATTAAACATACGAGTATTATTATGGTGTGTGTATAAGGACAGCAAAATGGCACCTATTAGCAGACATATTACCCGGCGTTTTGTTTCGCAATATTATCGAAAAGACCTGAATAGACACGCTCATCTGCGCCCTGTGGTCCGAAAAATACGGTACTTAGTTTTAACATTAAACCTTACCCAAAGCAAAATCCTAACCTTTACACTAACCAAAACCCCTAGCTCTAGCGGTAATGCTGACCAAAAGACTAAACATGGGCGTATGTCGAGACAAAACCCGGACCATAGCGCTAACCAAAGACAAAACCTGAGTACGTACCCGTACCTAGATTCTAGCAAACACCAAAGCCCTCGCTGTAGCCTTAAACCAGAACTATAAACCATAGCCAGAACTCATCAATCAATCAATCAATCAAAGTTTATTTATATAGCCCTTAATCACAAGTGTCTCAAAGGGCTGCACAAGCCACAACGACATCCTCGGCTCAGATCCCACATCAGGGCAAGAAAAAACTCAACCCAATGGGATACAATGAGTCCATAGTCCTAAACACAACCCTAAACCAGTCCCTAACCCTGATACTTTATATTTGTAATCACATACTGAGTAAAATTTGTTTTCGCATTCAACCCATCCTCTTGAGGACCAGTGGGCATCTACCATGCAATGCCCCGGGACCAGATTCGGGTCCCACCTGTAGCTCAACTTCCATGGGGTGAATGTCAGTCTCGCCTTTGTTACCAAGAGCTTGCTCATGTGGGGTTCAGTTGTTTCTTTCTTTCTTTTGATTTAATGTATTTATACATTTTTCCAGCTGATTATGGCACAGGGGGGCGATCAGACAAGCTCTGCTTCTTCCCACTCCTTTACCATGAACTGATTTACGTGGACCAAGTTGAAAAACGTATTCGGGTGTTACTATTTCGTGGTCAATTGTATGGAATATGTACTGTATTGTGCAATCTACTAATAAAAGTCTCAATCAATCAATCAATCCTTTAGGGACCGTTGACCTCTTGAGCAAAATGTGTGCTTGTGAAGTTTTAACATGTTCCAAAACAAATAAATTGAAATTGATAGATTTCAACTGAAAAGTGTCAGTGCCTGGGATGACTGGTTCTGCAGTCCGGAAATCTTAACCGCCGTTCTGGTCTCCTAAAGCTTTAGTAAAACTTGATAATATTCCTATTCTGTCTTGATGGTCCTTCTTACTCAACATATATGTCATCTGAAAGAACTTGGGATTGACCAGTGACTTTAATTCCCTGAGAGGAAGACTGGTCGGACGCAACAAACATTACACACGGCGCTCGAAAATCTGTGAAAATGTTTTTAGTACGACTTCGGTAAGCTATGAAGCCGCACCGCTTGATGGCTTGCTACGTTGTGCCGCGAAATAGCGCGGACTTTTACGAGATCTCACGAAACCGCGCGTAATCATGTGCTAAGGGGAGTTGTAGTAAAGCGAGCTACTAACAGTTTATTCTGTTGCACACAAAACAAACACTCCCCTGCTTTCCCGGCCCCCGTATCAGCTTGTATTTGGCACGGGCCGCCATATCCTCATATAGGTGCCCGGGATATGCCTGTTTATGATGATTTTTAAACTTTGTCCTCATCTACAAACCCCAAAGCCAGTGAAGTTGGCACGTTGTGTAAATGGTAAATAAAAACAGAATACAATGATTTGCAAATCCTTTTCAACCTATATTCAATTGAATAGACTGCAAAGACAAGATATTTCATGTTCCAACTGGAAAGCTTTGTTATTTTTTTGCAAATATTAGCTCATTTGGAATTTGATGCCTGCGACGTGTTTCAAAAAAGCTGGCACGAGTGGCGAAAAAGACTGAGAAAGTTGAGGAATGCTCATCAGACACTTATTTGGAACATCCCACAGGTGAACAGGCAAATTGGGAACAGGTGGGTGCCATGATTGGGTATAAAAGTAGATTCCATGAAATGCTCAGTCATTCACAAACAAGGATGGGGCGAGGGTCACCACTTTGTCAACAAATGCGTGAGCAAATTGTTGAACAGTTTAAGAACAACATTTCTCAACGAGCTATTGCGAGGAATTTAGGGATTTTCACCATCTAAATATCATCAAAAGGTTCAGAGAATTTGGAGAAATCACTGCACGTAGGCGATGATATTACGGACCTTCGATCCCTCAGGCGGTACTGCATCAAAAAGCGGCATCAGTGTGTAAAGGATATCACCACATGAAGGAACACTTCAGAAAACCAGTGTCAGTAACTACAGTTTGTCGCTACATCTGTAAGTGCAAGTTAAAACTCCACTATGCAAAGCGAAAGCCAATTTATCAACAACACCCAGAAACGCCGCCGGCTCCGCTGGGCCCGAGCTCAACTAAGATGGACCGATACAAAGTGGAAAAGTGTTCTGCGGTCTGAGGAGTCCACATTTCAAATTGTTTTTGGAAACCGTGGACGTCGTGTCCTCCGGAACAAAGAGGAAAAGAACCATCCGGATTGTTCTAGGCGCAAAGTTGAAAAGCCAGCAGCTGTGATGGTACGGGGGTGTATTAGTGCCCGAGGTATGGGTAGCTTACACACCTGTGAAGGCACCAATAATGCTGAAAGGTACATTCAGGTTTTGGAGCAACATATGTTGCCATGGACACCCCTGCTTATTTCAGCAAGACAATATGAAAATGTGTGGCGCTTTATGAAGCCTAAAATAGCACAAGGGAAACCCCCGGACTGTTGAACAACTCAAGCTGTACATCAAGCAAGAATGGGAAAGAATTCCACCTAATGGCTTCAAAAATTGGTCTCTTCAGTTCTCAGTGTGGTGTTAAAAGGAAAGGCCATGTAACACAGTGGTAAAAATGCCCCTGTGCCAACTTTTTTGCAATGTGTTGCTGCCATTAAATTCTAAAAAAAAACAAAAACTTAAGTTTCTTAGTTGGAACATTAAATATCTTGTCTTTGCAGTCTATTCAATTGAATATAAGTTGAAAAGGATTTGCAAATCATTGTATTCTGTTTTTATTTACCATTTACACCGCGTGCCAACTTCACTGCTTTTTGGGTTTTGTATTTGTGTCAACGAGGCGAAAAGTGACAAGTTGCCGTCCATTCGGACGTTTCAAAGTGCCGTTCCGCTGCCGTTCCGCATCCAGTGGAACCCTAACCCAGCACTAACCAAAGCTCTAAAACCCACACCAAACATCCTTTTGTTGCCATGGGGCTGACGGTGTTTACCTGCCTTCCCCTTGGCCGTCTTCTTGCCAGGATATTGTCTGGGTTGCTCACGCACGTCCGCCACGGAGGCCCCGGGCTTCTCGGGCATCTGGACCCGGGCGTACTGTTCCCTGGTCAGCAGCTCCTGCATGTAGTAGTCCTCGTCCTCGCTGGCCGAGCCCCGGCCGAGGTCGGCCAGAGCGACCAGGAGTCCCAGCAGAGCCACGGGGAAGAGGACGCCGGGGCGTTGTTGACCTCTCATGACACCACCCAGGCGGAGGAGGGGTGGGGGGGTGGGGTGGATAATCTCCAGTGAAGGGTTCTGCCGGAGCCTTCCGCCGATGCTGCTGCTGCTTCGGTCTCTCGCCACGCCGCGTTCCATCCAACACTCCCCCCACCCACCTCCCCGTCTTTTCCTCTCCGCTCAGATGCCGGGAGAGTTCACAAAGTTCTCCCAGCTTTCCAAGTCACTGGGGGGGAAGCCAGAGGGTCCATGGACGCCTCTGCCTGTGAAAAATGCAGAGAGGGAGGGAGAGGTGCGAAGACACAAGACGATCTGGCAGGTGACTCCGAAATAAAAAAAAATTTGGGTGGTGTTTTTTCTCGCTGGGAAGTGTTCAACATCCGCTAGTTACTCCCACTCTGTCTGCAGGAAAAGCCTGACGAGTTCCCAAAAGTGTCCTCTCTCCGGAACTTTATCTGGATCTGGCCCGAGGCGCGGGGGAGACGGGGAGGGATTCGCACATGGAATCATCACAGCTTCTGACGTCTCGTCAAGCTGAGGCCTCAGTCGACATACCTCAACGTGCCGGAGAGGAAACGAGCCGCTTCATTGCACGTTAGCGATGTGGAAGGAAGACGTCCATCTTCAGACCTGCAGAAGAAGGAAGACGACCAGTAAAAAAAATTTTAAAAAAGGAGTTGTGTGTGGACTGGCATGCTCTTTCATGCACTAAAATTCACCTCCTCCCAGACGAGGGAGGAAAAATATATTTTTTTTATTGTACATTTCCTGTGTTTTGCAGAAAAGACATCTGCACTTTGATATAAAAACACACGCACACAATAAAAACAAAAACAACAAACTGTTCATTTCCCGACTGTCTTGAGTCTCTATATTAAAGTTGGGCTTGAGTTAGTTGAGCATTCCAAGGAATTACTTTTATAACAAAACCAGCACGCCATCAGGTTCTCATCATCGTCAGGCTTCAGATGGGGAAATATGGCCAAATGCATGTAATTAAAACAATTAAAACAAAACTAGATATACAGTCGCGGTCAAAAGTTGACATGCACGTGTAAAGAACGTAATGTCATGGCTGTCTTGAGTTTCCAATCATTTCTACAACTCATATTTTTTTGGGGATAGAGTGATTGGAGCACATACTTGTTGGTCACAAAAAAAACATTCATGAAGTTTGGTTCTTTTATGGATTTATTATGGGTCTACTGAAAATGTGACTTGGTCAAAAGTATACATACAGCAATGTTAATATTTGCTTACATGTCCCTTGGCAAGTTTCACTGCAATAAGGCGCTTTTGGTAGCCATCCACAAGCTTCTGCTTGACTTTTTGACCACTCCTCTTGGCAAAATTGGTGCAGTTCAGCTAAATGTGTTGTTTTTTCTGACATGGACTTGTTTCTTCAGCATTGTCCACACGTTTAAGTCAGGACTTTGGGAAGGCCATTCTAAAACCTTCATTCTAGCCCAGGGGTCGGCAACCCAAAATGTTGAAAGAGCCATATTTGAGCAAAAATACAAAAACAAATCTGTCTGGAGCCGCAACAAATTAAAAGCCATATTACATACAGATAGTGTGTCGTGAGATATACATTGCATTGAGATGACTTAAAGGGAACTAAATGAGCTCAAATATAGCTACAAACGAGGCATAATGATGCAATATGTACATACAGCTAGCCTAAATAGCATGTTAGCATCGATTAGCTTGCAGTCATGCAGTGACCAAATATGTCTGATTAGCACTCCACACAAGTCAATAACATCAACAAAACTCACCTTTGTGCATTCACGCACGTTAAAAGTGTGGTGGACAAAATGAGACAGAAAAAGAAGTGGCATAAAACACGTCCTAGAAAGTCGGAGAAAGTTATACATGGACACAAACTAAGGTGAGTTCAAGGACCGCCAAAAGTAGTAGGACAAAACGGCGCTCGCCAAATACTCGAATCAGTGAAGCATGTTTAATATAAACAGTGTGCTTTATAACAATTAGGGAGGTTTATGTCATGTTTGTCCTCCTACAGAAACCATATTAAAACAAAAAATGTATTTTTTTCCCCCTCATCTTTTTCCATTTTTCATACATTTTTGAAAAAGCTTCAGAGAGCCACTAGGGCGGCGCTAAAGAGCCGCATGCGGGTTGCCGACCCCTGTTCTAGCCTGATTTAGCCATTCCTTTACCACTTTTGACATGTTTGGGGTCATTGTCCTGTTGGCAGGCCTGGCCCTAACCAATCTGGCGCCCTAGGCAAGATTTTAGGTGGCGCCCCCCGCCTACATCGGCAGTGAAGTGTATATACTCACAAGAAACCGAATAGCTTTGTCTTTGACCTTTTTCTTTACTTAAAGAAAGCAAATTAACATATTATATGATAATTTTATGTTATGATTATTAGAGATGTCCAATAATATCGGTCTGCCGATATTATCGGCCGATAAATGCGTTAAAATGTTATATAGGAAATTATTGGCATCGGTTTTTTTAAAATCAGTATCGTTTTTTGTTGTTGTTGTTTTTTTTTTTTGTTTTTTTTTTTTTAATTAAATCTACATAAAAAACACAAGATACACTTACAATTCACACTCATTCATTGTTTCTTTCTGTTATTAATATTCTGGTTCCTACATTATATATCAATGTATATCAATACAGTCTGCAAGGGATACAGTCCGTAAGCACACATGATTGTGCGTGCTGCTGCTCCACTAATAATACTAACCTTTAACAGTTAATTTGACAAATTTTCATTAATTACTAGTTTCTATGTAACTGTTTTTATATTGTTTTACTTTCTTTTTTATTCAAGAAAATGTTTTTAATTTATTTATCTTATTTTATTTGATTCATTTTTTTAAAAAGTACCTTATCTTCACCATACCTGGTTGTCCAAATTAGGCATAATAATGTGTTAATTCCACGACTGTATATATCGGTTGATATCGGTATCGGTTGATATCGGTATCGGTAATTAAAGAGTTGGACAATATCGGCATATCGGATATCGTCAAAAAGCCATTATCGGACATCCCTAATGATTATCTTTAACCGAATCACAGCAGTGCTCAAATTAAAAAACAGCATTCCCTCTCATGTGATATTGCTTAATTAACATTAATGATGTGCACTCTAACAACTAGGCTTACAACTATACCTAATATATAAAGGGGTGGAAAAGTGACTATTACCTGCAGGGCAAACATTAGCTAACCAGAAGGCAATAACAATGTAAACAAAAAACACCTGCTTAAAAGATCTAATACAAATGTCCCTGAGGAATGTAAGGTGGGAGTACTGTAATTACCTAACGTTACATTATAATTTTCCATAACAATTTAGCCCCCGCCACAATATTAACCCGACGTTAAAACAGAACTAGCTATTTATTGATTAGCAATTGCCGAATCATGTAGCATTAGCTTAATGCTAAAAAGCCAGGTTACTATCACATTCTGTAACAGACAAATAATTTCATGTAGGCTAGCATTACCTACCTGCTACCTCTGTCTTTTTCTCGTTTCTCCTCCTCCTTTTTTCTTCCCTGGGCACCTGACAGTTTTGGCTTTACTTTGCATTTTAATTAGTGAGGGATTATTTTTTGTATTTAGAAATAATAATACCAACTTTTATTTTTATTTATTTTTTTTCTCTCCAACATTTGTGGCACTGGCGTGGCGCCCCCTGATGGACGGCGCCCTTAGCATTTGCTTATACGGCCTATGCCACGGGCCGGCCCTGGTCGCTATGGTGACAATACAAACAAGAGTGCACAAGCTCTATGTTAATATATTATGTATGCACAATATATAATAATCAGAAACAAAGGGTGTAATAAATACAAAATGTGTATGCTGTGCGACTATGTGTGGAAATTAACTGCTGAGTGTTACCGGGAGTGTTGAGCGCGAGGTGAGGAAGTCCAAGGGGGGTGGGGGGGGCGGGGGGGGGGGGACAAGGCAGGGCTCGGAGGTCCGTGAGCAGGCAGGAAGTCTGGGGCTATAGCGAGGCACAGAAAGGGAGGTCGAGATCCACGATGCAGTCCGGGAAGCAGAGGGAACACGGGGAGACGAGACGCACTGCTCGTAACGCGGGAACAGAGGGAGGCTGCTGGATCGACAAGAAAACACGAGACAAATCAACACAGAGGGGAAGGAACACAGAAAGGGAGTATGCATAGAGCTGGACAGGTTTGGCTTACTGTACAGGACAGGTAGCTACGTTCTGGCCCGGAACGCAGGTCTGCACCGGCTTAAGAAGCCCAGGAAGCTCATCAACGGCAGGTGCAATGAGTGCTGATTGATTGCAGCTGTGCACCGGCGCAGCTTCTGCAGGAGTGGCGTGCGCAGGTGCGCTCTTGGAGGTGCAGTCAGCAGACCGCACAGATATGAGTGCACATTGGAATGCCCCCGGGCCGTGACAAATCTTACGCTACATTAAACACTCACAGTCAAAGAACAATTTTACAAGGTTGAAATATAAATGAAAAGGCATTGAAATGGCATCGAACCTGAAGGGAACGTCTTCCCTGTGCTGCTCTACTACAGTCTGCACCGGACCGAACAGCAGGACAGGTGTAACAACTACATTATTACCTGTCACTTTTTATAAGCTCCTTGTGCAGATCTGAATGCTTATTATTTAAATTTTTACCTAAGTTTGAAGCAAATGTGGTAATACTAATCGCCACATTGTTTTAAAGCAGCTGTTGTGAGAGTACACACTACAAAAATGCTGGGTTATTTTGATAACCCAATTTATGAGTTGCTAGTGTTGGGTTAAATTTTAGAGTTATTTTTATGAATAGCAATCCATTTTTGAGGTGATAAGGGTATTATTTAAAACTCCATTTCTGGGTCGTTTTTCAACGAGTAACGCATTTTTGGGTTTTATTCAAAAGTTACTTTTTTCTTGAAGGGAATTTTATTATGGATTAATCTCATTAACATTTAAAAGCAAGTACATTTCCCAAGAAATATATTTTTATATATAATAAAAATAAAGTAAGCTAAACATAAAATCTAAAATAATGTAAACTAAATGGATGAATTGGTAAATATAAAACCTAAAGTAAACTAAACATAAATCATAAGGTAAAGTTAAAACTTCAACTAAAGTAAATGAAACAAAACAAAACATGAGCATTCAAGTTAACTTTAACACAAACTCAGGCATGCACATAACTAAAACTAACCCAAATTAAATTAAACAAATGAAAATTCTAAACACTAAGCAGGTAAATGACACAAACTGCAAAAGTTAACCAAAGCCTAATTATTCAGACACTAAACTAAAGTGCTACTACAGTCTGCACCGGACCGAACAGCAGGACAGGTGTAACAACTACATTATTACCTGTCACTTTTTATAAGCTCCTTGTGCAGATCTGAATGCTTATTATTTAAATGTTTACCTAAGTTTGAAGCTAAAGTGGTAATACTAATCGCCACATTGTTTTAAAGCAGCTGTTGTGAGAGTACACATTACAAAAATGCTGGGTTATTTTGATAACCCAATTTATGAGTTGCTAGTGTTGGGTTAAATTTTAGAGTTATTTTTATGAATAGCAATCCATTTCTGGGGTTATAAGGGTATTATTTAAAACTCCATTTCTGGGTTGTTCTTCAAAGAGTAACGCATTTTTGGGTTTTATTAAAAAGTAACTTTTTTCTTGAAGGGAATTTTATTATGGATTAATCTCATTAACATTTAAAAGCAAGTACATTTCCCAAGAAATATGTTTTTATATATAAAAAATAAAGTAAGCTAAACATAAAATCTAAAATAATGTAAACTAAATGGATGAATTGGTAAATATAAAACCTAAAGTAAACTAAACATAAATCATAAGGTAAAGTTAAAACTTCAACTAAAGTAAATGAAACAAAACAAAACATGAACATTCAAGTTAACTTTAGCACAAACTCAGGCATGCACATAACTAAAACTAACCCCAAATTAAACTAAACAAAGTAAATGACACAAACTGCAAGAGTTAACTAAAGCCTAATTATTCAGACACGAAACTAAAGCAAACTAAAATTTTGAGTCAAGTAAACATAATTAACTGCCAATGAGACAGAAGTGCCTTTTAACGATCCCCTTTTTACTCCATTTCAAATCACTGGCAAAACCCTGCAAATCTACTAGGAACATGAAATAAAAGAGCTGTATCAAAACATGATCATGATTATATCGCTTTACTCGTGAATATTGTTGTGGCCAATTGTTTATTAGTTGTGCCTGGTGTTTGTCTAGACAACACACTGAGCCAAAGTGGGCGTGCAAAGAGAGAGAGAACCCCGTCTCCCGGGTAACAGTGATCTATGTGGACGAGACGCTGTAGTGGACGACGTTGATGAAAGTATTTTATTTGCTATGCATGTGTGGAATGTTAAACCACACTCCCTCCCTGCTGCTGGGAGCCGACGACTAACACCAAGGTGGAAAAGCAACTAGCTTTTAATCAGGCCAAAAAAAGGCTTTTTCTAGAACGCTGTTGTTGCCGCTAAATGGCAAAATAAAAATTTGAAAAATACACTAGTAATTATTTTCAGGTGTATATTTATTTATTTAAGTTAATTACATTTTTTGGAATTGTTTATTTTTGTGAAATTTTGTTAAATACAGTGTTTTAAGGCGCACTTAAAATCCTTTCATTTTCTCAAAACTCGACAGTGCTCCTTATAACCCGGTGCGCCTAAAGTACGGAATAATTCTGGTTGTGCTTACCGACCTCGAAGCTATTTTATTTGGTACATGTAATGATTAGTGTGACCGGTAGATGGCGGTCACCAAAGAACCACCATTACATGTTATGTAGACCACAAGGAAGTGTTTTCCATTTAGAAAAGAGAACAATAATAATATGACTCCTTTAACCCTGTAAGACCCGAATATAGAAAAACCTAAAAAAAAAAAAAAAATTGACCTTTCAGATGTTGTTGTAGGAGGCATTTGATGCAGAAATTGAAGAGTTAAAAAAAAATGTTTATGTATGTTTTTAGAGAAATGTTGTAATATTGCAACATTGGGCTTTATGGGAGCAGAATTTCTGTATTTGTACTCATGTTGTCTGAACAACTAAGCGTTCATTTGCAGGGTTGATTGCTTACTTAGCCCCATAACGGTATATACCATTAATAATAATCACATATTAGTTATATTTTTATGAAGTCATTTATTGCAAATATAAAAAATATGAAACAAGATAAAACTCTTAAAAAACGCCTTTTTCCACCTCTTTTATAATTGCAACAATTATATAACAAGCTCTAAATGAAATTTGATGCATCTGTTCCACAATAACAACATATGTACATGCTATAGACATTGTAATAACAACCAAAAAATATATAAAAGACATTTTAATTACTTGAATCTGATGAATCCAGTCCAATGAAACAAATAGATTTTGTTCGAAGGAAACCTTGAGAGGTTGTGTGAGTTCATGGCCAGAAGGCGTGACTTATAAACAAATGTACGATCCAATAGCCTTGTGAGACTGAACATTAGGACCCAATGACTATGTAAATGTGGTAAAAAAAAAATAAATATATAAAACAGATTGTTTTTTAGGATGGTTACTTAGCCCCATAACGGTATATACCATTAATAATAATCACATATTAGTTATATTTTTATGAAGTCATTTATTACAAATATAAAAGATATGAAACAAGATAAAACTCTTAAAAAAACGCTTTTTTCCCCCTCTTTTATAATTGCAACAATTATATAACAAGCTCTAAATGAAATTTGATGCATCTGTTCCACAATAACAACATATGTACATGCTCTAGACATTGTAATAACAACCAAAAAAAATATAAAAGACATTTTAATTACTTGAATCTGATGAATCCAGTCCAATGAAACAAATAGATTTTGTTCGAAGGAAACCTTGAGAGGTTGTGTGAGTTCATGGCCAGAAGGCGTGACTTATAAACAAATGTATGATCCAATAGCCTTGTGAGACTGAACATTAGGACCCAATGACTATGTAAATGTGGTAAAAATAAATAAATATATAAAACAGATTGTTTTTTAGGATGGTTAAAGGTAACATTGTAATTTTACAACAAGGTGTGTTACAGGGTTAATGCGCCTTATAATCATATATGAAAAAAGATGGAAAATAGACCAGTCATCGGCAGTGCGCTTTATAATCCGGTGCGCCCTATAGTCCGGAAGATATGCTTTTAATCAATCCTTAAAAAATATGTAAAAAAAATATTTCTTACATTGTCAAAAAAAACAAAAAACATTCATGTACACTATTTTAAAAAACAATGTATTTTCATGTGTTTGAAAAGAAATACATATATATAGTTTTGATTTTTTATTGATTTTGATCTTAACATTTTCAACGGATTATACTTTAATAATGTTTTTGTATTCATGAATTTGTATTTATATAATTTAATTGGATTCGAATTATTTTTACTTAATTGTATTTTTTCATTATTTTAATTGTAAAAAAATGCAACGCGATTAATTCATCATATCACTTATATTGATGTATTTTTAAATAAATATTTTGTGTGTCTGAAAAAAATTATTATACTTGAATAATGTTTTTGGATTCATGAATTTGTATTTATATAATTTAATTGGATTCGATTTATTTTTGCTTAATTGTATTTTTTCAATACTTCATTGTAAAAAAATGCAACGCAATTAATTTATTATATCACTTATATTTATGTATTTTTAAATACATTTTTTGTGTGTCTTCAAAAAATTATTATACTTTAATAATGTTTTTGTATTCATTAATTTGTATGTATATAATTTAATTGGATTCGAATTATTTTTACTTAATTGTATTTTTTCCTTATTTTAATTGTAAAAAAAAATGCAACGCGATTAATTCATCATATCACTTATATTGATGTATTTTTAAATAAATATTTTGTGTGTCTGAAAAAAATTATTATACTTGAATAATGTTTTTGGATTCATGAATTTGTATTTATATAATTTAATTGGATTCGATTTATTTTTACTTAATTGTATTTTTTCAATACTTCATTGTAAAAAATGCAACGCAATTAATTTATTATATCACTTATACTTATGTATTTTTAAATACATTTTTTGTGTGTCTTAAAAAAATTATTATACTTGAATAATGTTTTTGTATTTATGAATTTGTATTTATATAATTTAATTGGATTGAAATTATTTTTACTTAATTGTATTTTTTCATTATTTTAATTGTAAAAAAATGCAACGCGATTAATTCATCATATCACTCATATTGATGTATTTTTAAATAAATATTTTGTGTGTCTGAAAAAAATTATTATACTTGAATAATGTTTTTGGATTCATGAATTTGTATTTATATAATTTAATTGGATTCGATTAATTGGATGTATTTTTTCAATATTTTAATTGTAAAAAATGCAACGCGATTAATTTATTATATCACCATTATTTATATATTTTTAAATAAATCTTTTGTGTGTCTTAAAAAAATGTTGTATCCTTCAACAGTGTCCAAAAAAAGAAGCACAAACGGGGGACTTTTTTTGCTCACAGTTTCACCCAAAGAGAGCATAAATGAGGATTTTGATCTATATAATTTTCAATGGATTTTACTTTAATAATGTTTTGTATTCAGTATATTGTATTTATATAATTTTAATTTAATTTATTTTTACTTAATTGTATTTTTTCAATATTTCAATTGTAAAAAATGCAACGCGATGAATTTATTATATCATTTATATTTATGTATTTTTAAATAAATATTTTGTGTCTTAATAATGTTTTGTATTCATGATATTGTATTTATATAATTTTAATTTGATTTATTTTTACTTAATTGTATTTTTTCAATATTTTAATTTGAAAAAATGCAACGCGATGAATTTATTATATCATTTATATTTATGTATTTTTAAATAAATCTTTTGTGTCTTAAAAAAATGTTTCATCCTTCAAAACAGTCTTTACAGTGTCCAAAAAAAAAGCTCAAATGGGGGACTTTTTTGCTATAACTAATATAGACACTTACATCATGTGTTGCCTTCAATATAACACTTATATAAGACTTTTAAAGTCATTTTGATAGTAGGCTAATATAGACACTTACATCATGTGTTGCCTTCATTATAACACGTATATAAGACTTTTAAAGTCATTTTGATAGTAGGCTAATATAGACACTTACATCATGTGTTGCCTTCAATATAACACTTATATAAGACTTTTAAAGTCATTTTGATAGTAGGCTATTATAGCTAATATAGACACTTACATCATGTGTTGCCTTCATTATAACACTTATATAAGACTTTTAAAGTCATTTTGATAGTAGGCTAATATAGACACTTACATCATGTGTTGCCTTCATTATAACACTTATATAAGACTTTTAAAGTCATTTTGATAGTAGGCTAATATAGCTAATATAGACACTTACATCATGTGTTGCCTTCATTATAACACTTATATAAGACTTTTAATTTTTTGTGGCTCCAGACAGATTTTGTTGTTGTTGTATTTTTGGTCCAACATGGCTCTTTCAACATTTTGGTTTGCCGACCCCTGCCTTATGGTATTTCTACTACATTGCACTGCTTTCTAACACGATGTGTTGTTGATAGTAAAGTTGTTCCGTGATGAAAAGGACAAAAGAGCGTGTTTATTTATCGGCGGTCACAGGTTGCTGCGGCAACACTGTCACTTCCACTCCAGCCACCCACGCCCCCCCCACACACCCCACACCCCCTCTCCCCTTCCCCCAGAACACCTGCTTTTGTAATTCTGTGTCCACATTAGCACCAGGGCGGAGGGACAGTTTCTATGCAGTAAAAAAAAGAAAGAAAGACAAACAAAGCAGATGTTTGATCCTACTGTATACAAAAGTTTTACAACAATGGTGAAGCATTTAGATTTGGATACAATAAACACAACAAAGACGGAAATCAAAACCTTGTGCAAGTTGAATTCCGCATTTCCTTTTTTTTTTTTTTTTTTTCAAATGTGTTGCCAGCATTCCTCACCACTCACGTACTTTCTAACTGGCAGCCCATAATAAACTTTTGGGAAAGCTTTTCTTTTGCAGCCAGGATGGATTTTGAATGCATTCTTGTCTTCGGCGTGGCGAAGTTGGTAGAGTGGCTGGGCCAGCAATCGGAGGGTTGCTGGTTACTGGGGTTCAATCCCCACCTTCTACCATCCTAGTCACGTCCGTTGTGTCCTTGGGCAAGACACTTCACCCTTGCTCCTGATGGCTGCTGGTTAGCGCCTTGCATGGCAGCTCCCTCCATCAGTGTGTGAATGTGTGTGTGAATGTGTGAATGTGGAAATAGTGTCAAAGCGCTTTGAGTACCTTGAAGTTAGAAAAGCGTTATACAAGTATAACCCATTTATCATTTATAATTATTTTTAATTATTTGTCATCTGTTAAGAATGTTTGCAAGTTTAAATTCATTTGCCAATATTTGGCTTCTTCTTGTATTTGTAATAATGTATTTTTATTGTATTATTGTATTGTTTTTTAAAAATGGTTGAGAAACTGTTTTATATATATATATATATATATATATATATATATATATATATATATATATATATATATATATATATATATATATATATATATATATATATATATATTCTTTTAAAATGTAAATTGTGTGTATAATTTCATTTATACTTTGAACGCTATTTTTTAATGCATTTTACTGTATTTTTCTAAATTGTGTTTATTAACTCTGATACATAGATTTTATGTAGATTTTTACATTTATTTTTTTTCATTTTATATCAACTGTATTTTGTAGGGATGTCCGATAATGGCTTTTTGCCGATATCCGATATTCCGATATTGTCCAACTCTTTAATTACCGATACCGATATGAACCGATACCGATATCAACCGATATATGCAGTCGTGGAATTAACACATTATTATGCCTAATTTGGACAACCAGGTATGGTGAAGATAAGGTACTTTTTAAAAAAATGAATCAAATAAAATAAGATAAATAAATTAAAAACATTTTCTTGAATAAAAAAGAAAGTACAACAATATAAAAACAGTTACATAGAAACTAGTAATGAATGAAAATTTGTCAAATTAACTGTTAAAGGTTAGTACTATTAGTGGACCAGCAGCACGCACAATCATGTGTGCTTACGGACTGTATCCCTTGCAGACTGTATTGATATATATTGATATATAATGTAGGAAGCAGAATATTAATAACAGAAAGAAACAACCCTTTTGTGTGAATGAGTGTAAATGGGGGAGGGAGGTTTTTTGGGTTGGTGCACTAATTGTAAGTGTATCTTGTGTTTTTTATGTGGATTTAATAAAAATAAAAAATAAAAAAAAAACAAAAAAAAAACGATACTGATAATAAAAAAACGATACCGATAATTTCCGATATTACATTTTAACGCATTTATCGGCCGATAATATCGGCAGACCGATATTATCGGACATCTCTAGTAAATTGTGTGTATAATTTCATTTATACTTTGAACGCTATTTCTTAATGCATTTTACTGTATTTTTCTAAATTGTGTTTATTAACTCTGATATATAGATTTTATGTAGATTTTTACATTTATTTTTTTTTCATTTTATATCAACTGTATTTTGCATACATCTTTAATCTTTTTATATATTTTGTTTTATTCAATGTAACGTGTTACTTTATTTTTTCACATGTTTATTTATACTTTCTAAACTATTGATTTCTGTATATTAATGTTTAGGACTTTACATAATATGCATATTTAAAAATGTGTGTTTTATGTATTTTTATTTTTGATTCGTATTAATCTTGGGTAACGTTTGCGCACCTCCAAGCGCACGCCTGCGCGCGCCACTCCGGCTGCGGCGGGCGGCTGCAATCAATCTGCAATCATTCAGCACTCAACACACCTGTCGCTGAGAGGCTCCCTGGGCTTCTTAAGCCGGAGCAAACCTGTGTTCCGGGCCAGAACGTAGTTACCTGTTCCGTACTGTAAACTCTATGCACTCTTTCTCTCTCTCTTCGCTCCCCGTATTCAAGCTGTGTCTTGTCTCCTTGGATTCCCTCTGGTCCCCTTGCTGCCTTCCTGGATCTCCACCTCTCACCTGGACACGGACTTTTGACGCCTCGCTCTTGCCCCTTAACCCCCCCCCCCCCCCTGCCTGTCTCTGGATCTTCGAGCCTGCCTTGCCCACCCTTGGACTTCCGCCTCTTGCTCAACACTCTTGGTAACACTCAGCTCATCACTACACATAGTCGCACGCCACACATATTTGGATTATTTACACACCTCATTATATTGTTAAATAGTAAATAGAGCTAAACGACGTTCTTCTTCCCCCTGTACTGTAACAAATCTATGTTTATGTTTACTCCTAAATGTGTTTTTGTTTACAACAAAGGTATTTTTTATCTACCATATGTGGAACATTACATGTATGTACTGTATGTGGATCATTAACATACATGTACTGTATGTGCATCATTAACATACATGTACTGTATGTGGATCATTAACATACATGTACTGTATGTGGATCATTAACATACATGTACTGTATGTGCATCATTAACATACATGTACTGTATGTGGATCATTAAAATACATGTATTGTACGTGCATCATTAACATACATGTACTGCATGTGGATCATTAACATACATGTACTGTATGTGCATCATTAACATACATGTACTGTATGTGCATCATTAACATACATGTACTGCATGTGGATCATTAACATACATGTACTGGATGTGCATCATTAACATACATGTACTGTATGTGCATCATTAACATACAAGTACTACATGTGCATCATTAACATACATGTACTGTATGTGCATCATTAACATACAAGTACTACATGTGCATCATTAACATACATGTACTGTATGTGCATCATTAACATACAAGTACTACATGTGCATCATTAACATACATGTACTGTGTGTGCATCATTAACATACATGTACTGTATGTGGATCATTAACATACACGTACTGTATGTGCATCATTAACATACATGTACTGTATGTGCATCATTAACATACATGTACTGTATGTGCATCATTAACATACATGTACTGTATGTGCATCATTAACATACATGTACTGTATGTGCATCATTAACATACACGTACTGTATGTGGATCATTAACATACATGTACTGTATGTGCATCATTAACATACACGTACTGTATGTGCATCATTAACATACATGTACTGTATGTGCATCATTAACATACATGTACTTTATGTGCATCATTAACATACATGTACTGTATGTGCATCATTAGCATACACGTACTGTATGTGCATCATTAACATACATGTACTGTATGTGCATCATTAACATACACATACTGTATGTGCATCATTAACATACATGTACTGTATGTGCATCATTAACATACATGTACTGTATGTGCATCATTAACATACACATACTGTATGTGCATCATTAACATACATGTACTGTATGTGCATCATTAACATACACGTACTGTATGTGGATCATTAACATACATGTACTGTATGTGCATCATTAACATACACATACTGTATGTGCATCATTAACATACATGTACTGTATGTGCATCATTAACATACATGTACTGTATGTGCATCATTAACATACATGTACTGTATGTGCATCATTAACATACATGTACTGTATGTGCATCATTAACATACATGTACTGGATGTGCATCATTAACATACATGTACTGGATGTGCATCATTAACATACATGTACTGTATGTGCATCATTAACATACATGTACTGGATGTGCATAATTAACATACATGTACTGTA
>NC_084738.1:1947673-1949131 GCF_033978785.1 Entelurus aequoreus
ATACAATGATTTGCAAATCCTTTTCAACTTATATTCAATTGAATAGACTGCGAAGACAAGATATTTAACGTTCGAACTGGAAAACGTTGTTATTTTTTGCAAATATTAGCTCATTTGGAATTTGATGCCTGCAACATGTTTCCAAAAAGCTGGCACAAGTGCAAAAAAAGACTGATAAAGTTGAGGAATGCTCATCAAACACTTATTTGGAACATCCCACAGGGGAACAGGCTAATTGGGAACAGGTGGGTGCCATGATTGGGTATAAAAGCAGCTTCCATGAAATGCTCAGTCATTCACAAACAAGGATGGGGCGAGGGTCACCACTTTGTCAACAAATGCGTGAGCAAATTGTTGAACAGTTTAAGAAAAACCTTTCTCAACCAGCTATTGCAAGGAATTTAGGGATTTCACCATCTACGCTCCGTAATATCATCAAAGGGTTCAGAGAATCTGGAGAAATCACTGCACGTAAGCGATGATATTACGGACCTTCCATCCCTCAGGCGGTACTGCATCAAAAAGCGACATTAGTGTGTAAAGCAGGCGTCACCAACCAGATGAGTAGCCCGCCGGCCTGTTCTAAAAATAGCTCAAATAGCAGCACTTACCAGTGAGCTGCCTCTATTTTTTAAATTGTATTTATTTACTAGCAAGCTGGTCTCGCTTTGCCCGACATTTTTAATTCTAAGAGAGACAAAACTCAAATAGAATTTGAAAATCCAAGAAAATATTTTAAAGACTTGGTCTTCAATTGTTTAAAAAAATTCATTATTTTTTTAACTTTGTTTCTTATAACTTTTAGAAAGACAATTTTAGAGAAAAAATACAACCTTAAAATGATTTTAGGATTTTTAAACACATATACCTTTTTACCTTTTAAATTCCTTCCTCTTCTTTTCTGACAATTTAAATCAATGTTCAAGTAAAAATTTTTTTTTTATTGTAAAGAATAATAAATACATTTTAATTTAATCTTCATTTTAGCTTCTGTTTTTTTGACGAATAATATTTGTGAAATATTTCTTCAAACTTATTACGATTAAAATTCAAAAAAATTATTTTGGCAAATCTAGCAAAAATGTAGAATCAAATTTAAATCTTATTTCAAAGTCTTTTTATTTTCTTTTAAAATGTTTGTTCTGGAAAATCTAGAAGAAATAATGATTTGTCTTTGTTAGAAATATAGCTTTGTTTGTTATATATTGTTTGTTATATATTCTAACAAAGTGTAGATTGGATTTTAACCTATTTAAAACATTTAATCAAAATTCTAAAATTAATCTTAATCAGGAAAAATTACTAATGATGTTCCATAAATTCTTTTTTTTAAGTTTTTCTCTTCTTTTTTTCAGTTGAATTTTGAATTTTAAAGAGTCGAAATTGAAGATAAACTATGTTTCAAAATTTAATTGTCATTTTTTTCGTGTTTTCTCCTCTTTTAAACCGTTCAATTAA